>NW_026858349.1:0-171412 GCF_026571515.1 Ruditapes philippinarum | reverse complement strand
ATAAAGGCCAGGCTGCATGAATACTTTATGACTTAGCAATTGATTTCAGATATAATATATGCCGCGTCACAACAAAACAAACATAATGGGTTTGCGACCAGCATGGATCCAGACCAGCCTGCGCATCCGCGCAGTCTGATCAGGATCCATGCTGTTCGCTATCAGTTTCTCTACTTGTAATAGAGTTGGAAAGCGAACAGCATGGATCCTGATCAGACTGCGCAGATGCGCAGGCTGGTCTGGATCCATGCTGGTAGCAAACCCATTATGTTGGTTTTGTCATGGCGCAGGTCATATATGAAAGAATAGCAGTGATTAAAACGGAATGTTTTCAGTATGTAGAATATATGTGTATGTGACACAAACCAGTTACCTTAAAAATGAATGACACAACCTGAGTTTTATAATAGTCTCCTAGTGTCAGTTGGTAGATTCATTTACACATTTGAGTTGGGTAAAGGGGGGTTGGCAGAAAATAAAATAACATGCAGTGTGGTGGCATTTAGCACTGATTTAACCATCTTAATGTTTTTGCAAGGTGTTTTTTTTTTGTGGGTAATGGTTGGAAGGTGAGTAATAAGTAAGGTACATTTGTGTTAAGTTGCAAATGACTGGTGCAAAATGACTGTTTGTCATGTTCTTGTTACAGGATGAGTGTCAACCATTCATTGAAGGTCAAGGACAGGCAGCTGAGAGTGACCAAACTCCTGCTGAGACCATTGCATCAAATGGAATTCCTGTGGACTTGAAGAATGACCACGAATGGAATTTAAGTAAGTCATAAAGAATATTGCCTCTATTTATATACATGTACTAGTATAATATTATCCCTATGGCTTTAGCAAAATAAAGTTGAGATGTTATGATGGTTGTGTTATTGTGATTGTTGTCGTCGTAGTTGTCATTGTGCAAAATTTAACAAACATTTTGAAATCTATGAATGCCAAACTTGGAGTACTTGCTTATCATTGCATGCTGCAACAGTAAGGCAAGAGGCATCATTCTGAAAGTTATATTTTTGAAGTAATGTCTCCTTGAAACTTCAAATTTTTGTTGAAATTGTTTATGAAGTAGGATGATTACAAAACTATAAAAGGTATCGACATGGAATTTGGAACACTTAGTTATCACATGACAACAAGGACTTGCAAGATAAGGAGCATTGTTCTGTAAACATTGTTTGAATGAGTTATGCCCCTTAAATTTATAACTTGGAATATAAAAAAATATTGTTAAACTTTCATAAATGATAGTAATTGCCCTTAAACAGAGTAGTATTACTACTGCATGCAGTTCTTTTGTTTGCTTTTGATGTGTCTGTGTTATTAAGCAATTGCAATTTACATCAGCTGGAAGCAATTATAGTTGTAAATCTAAGGAGATCATGCCTATCATCGAAAATGATCGTGTGTGAATACTTTTTCTGTAGCAGTTTATAGATTATATAAAAATGTGGTTGAATTAATATTTTTAGGATATTTCTCCTTGTCACCAGGAGCATTTACAAGGTCCTTATTCCCAATCCATAATTACTTTTTTTCTGAATTCAGGTAAAAATCCTGTAAAAAAAAAAAAAAAAAAAAAAAAAACCTGTTTCAAATTTTGTCAGACATTGAATTCCTTTTGACTCTGTTTCCTAAAAGATTTATTGTATGATAATATAAATGAAAAAAAAACATACAAATTTTTCCATAATTTTTAAATTTTTCCAAAATGCTGAATATTTTCCCCCAAAATTTTGCGCCAGGGCCTTAAAAATCACCTCCATAAAACATGAAAAGGTTCTTGAATTAAAATGTAAACAATTTTGGAAAGAAGAAAGAAAGTAAGTGACACAGCAAGGAAAACAAAAACTAATTGTTTAAAATCACAAAAAATAACTTTTACTTCATGATTTTTCACCCCAGTTCAAGTGATTGATAGTTCACAGGTTTGTGTTTCTCATGCCACAAGTCTTACAATTTTGTCAATTTAACAACCTTGAGGCATTGCTTTCATAAATTTATTATATACCCACCACCCAAATGTGTCGGGGGTGGGGGGCTATAATGGATTTTGCTTTGTCGGGTCGGTCAGTAGGTCGGTTCGTCCGCCGGTCCGTCTCCATTTTCGTGTCCGCTCATATAACTCCTATACCAATTGAAAGATTTTCTTTCAAACTTGGCTCAAATGTTTCACCTCAACACCAGGGATGTGCAGAACCCATGTTACCCATGTGTTCAGCTCAGGTCAAGGTCACACTTGAAAGGTCA
Source organism: Ruditapes philippinarum (assembly GCF_026571515.1). Taxonomy (NCBI): domain Eukaryota; kingdom Metazoa; phylum Mollusca; class Bivalvia; order Venerida; family Veneridae; genus Ruditapes; species Ruditapes philippinarum. The sequence goes on along the minus strand of NW_026858349.1, from coordinate 169,160 downwards.
AAAATTGACTTAGAAAATATTCTTTAAATTTTAACATTTATTTGAATATTTCCAGAATCTAGAGAAGGTATTTGCTTGAAACTTGAAATATATATTCGAAGTGTTACAGATTAAGATATGCTGGTCAATTTCATAACCAGTATTTCCCATTTAAACAAAGTTACTGCCCCTTTTTAAGTGTTAAAATTTAACATGCACATCAAATTATCTAGACAATATGTCGTGTCCGCTCTAAAATCCAGATTATACTAACTAATTGAAAGAATTTTCTTCAAAACTTAACTCAAATGTTTCACCTCAACAAGGTTATGCTGCAGAAGTCCTTATGTCTACCTTTTGCCGGACTAAAGGTTCAAGGTCACACGGTTGAAGGTCAAAAATTGACTTAGGAAAATGTTCTTAAATTTTAACATGTACATTGAAATATTTCTGAAACTAGACAACAGGCATTTGCGTGAAACCTTAAAATATATGACGTGTCGCAAATAAGATATCGCAGGTCAGTTTCATTTACTCCGTATTGCAATTTTGACAAAGCTTATGCCCCATTTTAAGTCTTAAATTTACATACAGTCAATACTTAGACAATATATTTGTGTCCGCTCTATAAATTCTATACTAATGTGAAGGATTTCTTCAAACTTTACTCAAATGTTCACCCAACTGGGCGATGTGCAAAACCCATCTTACCCTTGTGCCAGATTAAGGTCAAGGCCACATTTGAAGGTCAAAAATTGACTTATAAATAAAATGTTTAGTACATTGGGAAAATGAAAGGTTTATAATTTTGTAACTGTTCTCGAACATGATTTGATAATATATATTCATACTATTACCTGTACAATTAGTCTTTTTTTCACCAGAGATAATTTCTTTTTATGTATTTTGTTGTCACTTAAGTTATTCCCTAACCACCTTTCCAAGTCGTCTTCTGTCAAGGACATTGGTGGGGGTATGAATCGCTTTCAGGATAGTTCTTAGTTTTTTCTGTATGAATGAAGTTACTCTCATACACTGCTGTTGTGAAATTGTGCGAATTAAACAATATTAGTTTCCGTATTCTTTCTCTAATTATATCAAATATTAAAAAGCCAGATTAAATAAAAGTGTCAAACAAATAAGCTGTCACCCCAGTTCCTTGTAACTGTTTGCAGAAACTCTCACTAAACTGTGAGTTTAAACCCTTTCTGCTAAACATATTCTGATCTCTAGAGCAGCTGGTTTAGATCCTTAAATATAGCCATGCTTAATATTTCTCTTTTATTTCTTCAGATTTTCATGGCCGCCAGGGATCAGTATCAAAGCAGTCTACTCTGCACCTCACCATATAGATGCTATGTAATTATATGCATTGAAAATCGACGGAGGGAAGAGCATTATGCTCATAGAAATGTGTGAACTTGTTTTATTTAATCATTTAATGATAGCACATTTCTACCATGGAGGATTCGTCCTTTGTCATGTGACCGTGTAAGGTACCTTTGTCAATGGACTTATAAAGATGATGGAAAACAGTTTATATTGAACTTGGTTTCCTTGTTACTATGATTATATGTACTATAATCATTTATACTTTGTAAAGATAATACATGTACTTCAGTTGTTCCATAGTTTGTGTGAATCTGGCTGATTAGGTATATTTATGTTAAGCATTGTTAAAATATTATGTTTGATTATGAAGATACAATAGTTGTATGAAAACTTGCAATTCTGCATTTTTTTAAGTTTTTTTTTTACATTTTCATATATATTTGTGAGCATATTATATTCAGTAATAAAATACAAAAAAAAAAATGAATAAAACAACAACAAAAAAAAACATAAATACAGTAAAAGAAAAAAAAGAGAACAAAACAATGAAAATAACAAAAAAAAAAAAATTCTCCTGTAAATAAATTTTAGATAATAGTGTAGATAATAGTTAACACTTAATGTTCACTTAATGTTCACGAGCATGTTTTTACTTGATTCATTTTATTCTGTCTTTAAAGCAGCACACCTGCACTCCATATTTGTTATTTTATTTTTAACAAAATTTTTTTAGACTGTTCTAGTTTTATACAAATTTTGTCACATGTAAAGGTGAAGTTTAGCTTACAAATACTCATTATAATGATCAAATTTGCCATATGATCAAGTACTCCACTGTTTGCTGTTCAAAGATAATTTTTTTTTCTAAATTTGATGAATGATTACAAGTCCATTAAATTTAAAGATGTATTATGCTCTAATTTTATATATGTAATTATCTTGAAAACTATTCATCACAAAGTCTTCATATTTCAGATAGTGATTGGTCATAACTAGTAGATAACCCCTATAGTTTTTTATGTCACAAGGTCAAAGATCAAGGTCACAGGGGCCTTAAATGTCAGAATGGTTTCCGCTGATTATCTTGAAAACTATTCATCACAAAGTCTTCATATTTCACATAGTGATTGGTCATAACTAGTAGATAACCCCTATTGCTTTTTTATGTCACTAGGTCAAAGGTCAAGGTCACAGGGGCTTTAAAAGTCAGAATGGTTTCCCCTCATTATCTTGAAACTTTTTATCACAAAGTTTTCATTTTTCACATATTGATTGGTCATAACTAGTAGATGACCCCTATTGATTTCTGGTAACTAGGTTAAAGGTCAAGGTCACAGTGACCTTAAATGTCAGAATGGTTTCCGCTGATTATCTTGAAAACTGTTTATCTTAAAGTCTTAAAATTTCACATATTGAATAGCCATACATAGTAGACGACCCCTTATGATTTTGGGATCACTAGTTTTAAGGTCAAGATCACAGGGGCCTTAAATGTAAATATGGTTTACACTTATAACCTTGAAAATTCTTTACCACAGTCTTCATATTTCAAGGTCTTTATATTTCACATATTGATTTGTTACAACTAGTAGGCCATTATTTTTCTATTTTCCATAACTGAACACTGCCATTTACTGATATTTACCCAATTATGGCAAGTTTTCATTACAAAATTACCAGTGATGTGAGTCAATGGCTAGAAAGGGGGTAATATGTGTCATTTGGCATTTCTTGTTGGTACTTTTTTGCTTCTTTAAGTCACTCAGAAGTCGGTTCATTCTTTGTTCTCTACCATTAACTCTTGTTTGAGTTATTTAATTTTGCAGGTTTACTTGGAAATATTTTTTTATTACAAAAGGAAGTATTGTTAAAATATGTTGTATGAGTATGAAGATAAATTTTTTGTAAGAAAAATTGCAATTCTGCATTTTTTTTAGTTGTTTTTTTACATTTTGATGTATATTTGTGAGCATATTATATTCAGTAATAAAATGCAAAAAAAAAAAATGAAAAAAACAACAAAAAAAAAAAAACAAAAAAAAAAACCATTAATACAGTAAAAGAAAAAAAAAGAGACCAAAACAATGAAAATTACAAAAAAAAATTCTCCTGTAAATAAATTTTAGATAATAGTGTAGATAATAGTTAACACTTAATTTGCACGAGCATGTTTTTACTTGATTGTTAAGACTTTCATTTTATTCTGTCTTTAAAGCAGCACACCTGCACTCCATATTTATTATATTATTTTTAACAAAAATTGTTGAGACTGTTCTAGTTTTATACAAATTTTGTCACAGGTAAAGGTGAAGTTTAGCTTACATATACTCATTATAATGATCAAATTTGCCATATGAACAAGGTCTTCACTGTTTGTTATTTAATTTGAAGATAATAATTTTTTTCTTAATTTGATGAATGATTATAAGTCCATTAAATTTAAAGATGTATCATGCTCTAATTTTATATATGAAATTATCTTGAAACTTTTAATTGCAAATTCTTCATATTTCACATAGTAATTGGTCATAACTAGTAGATAACCCCTATTGTTTTTATGTCACTAGGTCAAAGGTCAAGGTCACAGGCACCTTAAATGTCAGAATAGTTTCCGCTGATTATCTTGAAAAGTATTCATCACAAAGTCTTCATATTTCACATAGTAATTGGTCATAACTAGTAGATGTCCCCTATTGATTTTGGTGTCACTAGGTCAAACGTCAAGGTCACAGAAGCTTTAAATGTCAGAATTGTTTCCGCTCATTATCTTGGTTACTATTTATCTTTCACATATTGATTGGTCATAACTAGTAGATGACCCATATATTTTGGGGTCAGTAGGTCAAAGGTCAAGGTCACAGGGGCCTTGAATGGTAGTATGATTTCCGCTCATTATCTTGGTTACTATTTATCACAAAGTCTTCATATTTCACATACAGATTGGTAATAACTAGTAAGTGAACCCTATTGATTTTGGGGTCACTAGGTCAAAGGTCAAGGTCACAGGGTCCTTGAATGTAAGTATGGTTTCCGCTCATTACCATGAAAGCTATTTATCACAAAGTCTTTATATTTCTAATATTGATTGGTCATAACTAGTATATGAGCCCTATTGATTTTTGGTCACTAGTTCAGAGGTCAAGGTCACAAAGGCCTGAATTGTCAGAATGGTTTCTGCTCATTACCTTGAAAATTATTTATCACAAAGTCTTCATTATTTTTCTTTTTTCCATAACTGAACACTTCCACGTCCATGAACCCATTTATGGCAAGTTTTTATATAACAGAACAGAACAGAAAATTTATTCAGTCTTATGCATATACAACACATTAACATCAACCAATATATACATATATAAATATAACAAAATTACCAATAATTTGAGTCAAGGGCTAGAAGGGGGGGGGGGGGCGCATATATGTCGTTCAACATTTCTTGTTAATGTAGAGATTTTTAAACCATTTGATGTACGTAGGTCTATACCTATAATTTATATGAGCAAATTTTCATATCATTTACTCCCTTAGTTTTTCTATAGTATTGTGCAAAAAGACATAAACTTTAAAGTGTTCAATTTAAAAAAAAATTAAATTGAGTTAAGAATCGCACACATTTATGATTTTCAATTTTATTTTGAGTAATTTCTTTATTATCTTTTGAATAGTTTTTGCTTGAAGTGTCCCACTTGTTTATGTAAAATTTTCAAAATTTCATGTTTTGTTTTCTTTTGAACAGTAAGACTCCCTTTAAAGTAAATTAAAAAAAAAACATGTTTTTTTAGTCTTAAGGTGTGCTGCTTTAAGATCATCATTTTGTAATTTGCTTTTATATTAAACAGAGTATTTTGCAGATATGTGTATAATTATAACATTTAATGTGTGATGTTTGTTTGTGATGTACATATGGCTTTATGTATTGTTACTGTCTTTACTGTCAGATCAGAGAAAAAATGAAGGTTTTTTAAAATATTTTTAGATTGTTTGTTTGAGGTAACATGTTACAACTTAAGCGTCCACGATATTTAAGATATTTTTGTTTCAAAAACTTGATTTTGACAAATACTCAGATTTAAAGTTTATAAATCATAGTAACTTTTTACATGAAACCAAATAAATCAAATAAATATATATATTAAAATTTACATTTTTCTTTTACAAAGTTTAAGTAAAGTTATAATTAGACATATGATTTTTACCTTAACTGAGTATTTTTGTGTGAATATTATGTCTTTTTGAATATGGAAATAAATAAGTATTTTTTTAAAAAAGTAAATACACTTCAGTAAGGTATCTAGTATTATTTAATAAAAGAAGTAAATACAATTTAGTAAGGTATCTGGAATGAATGATAGTTTTAATTATAATATGTTTTAGTTTTATGTACATTTTTGGTAGTACGTTATTGATTTATTTATATACTAGGATATTACTGATAAGCCCATCTTCTCATAGCATTTTAAAGTTTATTGGTATGCTTATTTCTTCTTCACTTTTCTCTTTTTCTATAACTGCTATCTATATTCTTTACACATATATTAGGAATATTGGTGTTTTTTTATCATGTTTGTGTGTAAGTAGGAGATTCATGGGGGCTTTCAGTTTTTTTTCCAGATGGACTTAGAATGTGTTGTGTTGATTGAAGGAGCTGTGTGTTGAGTGAAAGTACATTGTGGGGATTTCGAGTGTAATAGTTAATGTGAACGTGTAGCAAGACATTTAAGTAAAAGGGAGAAAATGATGAGTGAATGATGACGAATGAGAGGGTGTCCATCTAACAAGCAAATTTGGGATATTTGTATCAGGAATACGCTATGTTCAAGAGGCATTAATCCAAATGTAGTTCTTGACACACGTTTTTAATCAAATTTGAAATTATTCATGTATTGAGACCAATTAATATTTTCCGAATGAAAAGAGACCGCAGTCACATGCTTTACAGTAATATATTTTTCACACATAGATGTATGAGAAGTTAAAAGAAAATTGTTTGTATTTCATAAATTTCGAAGTCTTTTTTTTTTTTTGCCAGTGATCGAAACATCAATTCTAATGCAGAGAGTTTTTTTTATAGGAAGAGAAAAATATTATGGTTTACTAAAGTAAAGTAAATGCATAGCATGTAAGAAATCTTGATGCTTTGAGAACAAATATTTCTAATCTTAAAATGAGCTAGTTTGTGAATATTGGTTCTTTTATAAAGATTTCATGAATTTAATTTTTATATAAAATTTGAATTCGTGACTCCTTATATCTGAACATATTCATACTGTATTAATACATGTAATGCTTAATGATGAATTATCATAAATATTTTCACAGTCACTCTGATAAACGGCGAGTGATATGATATATATTTCACTGATGAAATTCAGAATTTCAATACAAATTTTTTTTTCAATACAAATTTTTTTTTTTAGAATAAAGCTTATAATGTATTTTTTTTATAATTTTCACATTTGTTTGTTTATTAAAAAGAAATGATATGATATTAATCATATTTCACTGATTATTTAACGTTGAAAGTATTTAACTATCAGTGATAATTTTATATAATTATATTAAATATCTGAATTGCATATTTTTATAAAAAAAACAAAAACATTTGAATAAAGTTATAAAGAAATAAAAAGTAAAGAAATCAACATTAACTGGAAAGTATCAAAATAATCAGAAAAACAAGTAGAATTCTGCAATTATATAAAGCTTGTGACCCTGTTTATCTTCTTATAGGAAATTTAGATGTCTCAATACTTGGATAAAGATCAAACTGTTTAACAGCATGTGTCACAAATTATGTTTTTGATTTTTGCCATCTTAAATATGACTTATTCCAACTTTTCTTGCTATGAGGGAATAGGATTCATCAATATAATAGTATGATGTGATTTAAAATGCTTATATATGTATTAAAGCGTGTAATGTGTTTTTGTTTGTTTTGTATTTTTGCCAACATTCATTCTTCTGTACTGTTGTGATATAAGCTTATTGTACTAGTGTCACTGTGATATATTGATATATTGGCTGATTGTTCTGATGTAATATATTGGCTTATTGTACTGGTGCAATATATGGGCTAATTGTGCTGATGTGATATATGAGCTAATTGTACTGGTGTGATATACATGTATGTGCTTGTTGTATGTGTGTGTTATATGGGGTTATTGTACTGGTGTGACTTATGGGCTAATTGTACTGGTGTGATGTATAGGCTTATTGTACTGTTGTGATGTATGGGCTTATTGTACTGGTGTGTGATATATGGGCTAATTGTACTGTTAGTGATGTATGGACTGATTGTTCTGGTGTGATATATGGGCTTATTGTACTCTTGTGATGTATGGGCTTATTGTACTGGTGTGACTTATGGGCTAATTGTACTGGTGTGATTGTATTGGCTAATTGCCGCTGACGTGATATATGAGCTTATTGTACTGATATACATGTATGTCCTTGTGTATGTGTGTGTTTATATGGGGTTATTGTACTGGTGTGATGTATAGGCTTATTGTACTGGTGTGATGTATGGGCTTATTGTACGGGTGTGTTATATGGGCTTATTGTGTTGACATGTTATATTGTACTGATGTGATATATGGCCTTACTGTACTATTGTGATATATGGCATTACTGTACTATTGTGTTATATGGTTGTTCTGATGTGATTTATGGGCTTATTGTACTATTGTGATATATGGGGTTATTGTACTGTTGTGTTATATGGGCTTACTGTATTGGCGTGTTATATGGGGTTATTGTACTGATGTGATATATGTGCTTCTTTTACTGGTGTGATATATGGACTTATTGTACTGATGTGATATATTGGCTTATTTTACTGGTGTGATATATTGACTTTCTGTATGGTGTGATATATTGGCCTACTGTAATAGTGTGATACATGGGATTGAGTCAGAGTATGCATACATATATGTTCAATCATTGTTGAAATAGAAAAAAATATATTTGTGTTAGTTACTGTTAATAATGATTTAAGTGCCATGATGTAAGTGCCATGAAAGAAATCTTGCTCCACTCTAGTGCTTTTGATATTTTATATCTTTTTTGTGCATGTTGCATTATATTTTTTAGCTTATGTATATATTCATATCCATCAATTTGTAAACTTTTGATAATTTGCTTAATTTACTAGTAAAAAAAGATATTTCAAAGACTGTGTCTGTCATTTTTTGTTAAAATTCACAAATTATGAGATTGTAATGTGCTGCGCAATAATAAACACTTACCCTGCAGGTATTACCTTGGCCACAGATTCAGGCCATCCTGTACATCCATGTACTTAGACCAAACTCTGAGCGTTGGCAACTCATTTTTAGCTCAACCAAACCTATTCAAAGAAGAATTTTAAGCTAATGCAGCAGGCATGAAGTCGTTGACATTGTCGAAGCTGTAGTGTTTGCTTTCCAAAAACTAAAATTGTTTTTTTTTTTTTATTTTATTTCTCAATGGATTGCCTCACCGCTGTGGGTTCGAATCCCGACAGGGACTTTGGATTCTTTCATGTGAGGAAGCTATCCAGCTGGCTTACGGAACGTCGGTGGTTCTACTCAGGTGCCCGTTCGTGCCTGAAATAATGCACGGAAGGGCACCTGAGGTCTTCCTCCACCAGTAAAGCTGGAATGTCGCGATATGACCTAAACTGTGTCGATGTGACGTAAAACCCAAAACAAACAAACAAACAAACAATGGATTGCCTACAAAATTGAATACACCAATCCTTTGAAAAAGACAATTAAAAAGAAAATTGTACAGAACTTGACCTTTATTTAAAATGATATTGATGTTTAATGTCAAATAATGGAGTTTGGATTGATTCTTGCCATAACTGGATACAACAGTTTGGACAAAACATTCAAGAAAAACAAACTGACCCTTACTTTGATTCATAAATGACATTGACCATCCGGATCCATGCTGTTCGCTTACAAACCCTATTACAAGTTGAGAAACTGATAGCGAACAGCATGGATCCTGATCAGACTGCGCGGATGCGCAGGCTGGTCTGGATCCATGCTGGTCGCAAACCCATTATGTTGGTTTTGTCGTGACACGGCTGGCTCATTCATAAAAGTAAGTCCTTACAACTCATGCAATTGTGTCTATTTATGAATATTTACTGCCAATATTCCACAATATCCACACTAATCGACACTGGTTTCTGAACTTGTCAGTACTCCGTCGATGGTATGATGACTTTTGAATAAGTGTAAGTCTTTAATTTATAAGTATTGAACAAGTATTTTTTTGTTTTGGGCCAAAGGTAAGGTTACCACAGTGTTACAGTACGAAAAGGTGGATCACCTTTAATTTCAGATGCGTCTCCTCGTGAAAGAAAACACGCGAGTTGATATTTGGTTAAAGTTCTAGCAAAGTCAGTTTTGGTTATTTCGTATTGAAATTGTATCCAAAATGACAAGAAAAAAAATGTTCTAAGTGGCATGTCATTCTTCGATTTTTGAAATACAAGTACATGTTTATCACACACCCGTGCCGATTTGGCGACTCCGTAAATATGGTATTGCACGGCCGTGCATATATTTTGACGTGACGTCATTAGCGTTATACAAACATAGTGTAAAGAAGCGCAAAATGTAAGCGTTATACAATAGGCGCGTCAATGAAAAATGACTCTTATTTCACTTTAAACTCTCTTTATTTTGGGTATGTGATAAATAGAATATTAAATTCGTGTAAGTTAATTACTGAATTTATTACACTCGTTGAATAAAATAATATTATGCTCGCCAGAGGCTCGCATTATATAATTTTATCAAACTCGTGCAATAAATTCAGTATTAAACTTACACTCATTCAATATCCTCTATTTATTAAAAAAACGGATATTTTTAGAAACTGTGTTTACCTTTTTCAGTTTTATTTTAGTTGAGGGCTCTACAACTGAAGTGTCAAAGGAGACCACTTTCATGTGAAAGAGCCAACGTTTAGAGGGGATTTCTTTTTTTTTTGTTCTTTCAGAAACCTGCAACGTAACACTGTGCAGAGATAAATGACCTGAAATTAGATAAAAAATATATCTTTTTTCAACTTTCTTTACATAATGAAATAAATATTATAAAAGTACAGATTTCACACTAAAAAGTTTTGTTGTCTTTTTAAAGTCACAGATTAATTATCCTGATCAGAAATGAAGTATCATTTTTATACTAAATCATTTTTATATCATTTTTATACTAGACCATTTTTATACTAAAATATAATGACGTCGTATGAGTAATAAGTAATAAGATTACAATTTGTGAGATATTCCTATGGTGACAATTTTGTCTTGCAAACGTCATTAGCTGACATGAAAGTTGAGATAACGGTTTACGTGTTAGATCTTGTGAAATATAAAGAAGAGATAACGTCATATCTTGCCAATTCGTTATCAGTGCCATGTCCTCAAACTTGCTTATTTGTATTTGATATAAATGAATAACATGTTTGAGCAAACTCGTAAGTTATTTTTTTTATTTCATATGTTTTCGTCATTTTATTGTCAAAATGTATTTCTTTTTCAGAAGAATATAATTATAATAATTTGCGTAAAAGTTATAATAATAATATAAAAATTTTATTATTCATTGAACGCCGCCTTTCCTTGTTGATCTTGTTTTTCATATTTTCGGACAGTTCACCGTATATAATAGGAGTAATCCTGAATACACATATATATATGTTTACAATTCTTTAAATTAATTACATCTTTTCACATACAAGTATCTTAATATGAATAGTTTAAGATAGTTAAATACCATGATGTGTGACACAATTCTATCGGAACCAAATCAACCAAAACGAACATTTGGTGAGTACAATTTTTCGTCAATGTTATATATATTATGATATAAAAAACAAAACAAAAAACAGTGCATGAGATTTGCAATATGCATTATGAATATCTTAAACTAGTATGCGTGAATTCTCCGAGAACTTGATAACATTTTATTGATTTTACACGGCAACCGTTCAAAAGTCATATTTTTATCACAGTCATATTGATCAGTCTCCGTGAAAATGGTATTGCACGGCCGTGCATATATTTTGACGTCATTTGCGTTATACACACTGAATGTTATCGTTTTTCTATGGGCGTCAATGAAAAACGGTTATTTTTTCACTTTAAAAGGTCCTTAATTTTGGTATGTAATAAACAGAATATTAAATTCGTGTAAGTTCATACTGAATGTATTGAACTCTTTGAATAAATATTATACTCGCCAGAGGCTCGTGTAATATATTTTCATTCAGCTCTTGGAAATAAATTCAGTAGTAAACTCATTCAATTTACTCTATTACATAATTACAGTGCAGGACGTGTTCCGGCCTAAGTACTTTGAAGCACTCGATCTTGCAATGGCCAATGTAAAAGAGAGATTTGACCAACCGGGATATCGCGTACTTCAGAACGTGGAGGATTTACTCATTAAGGCCGCACAACCTTTGAAGACCGAGTACACTAGAAAACTTGGTTTTGTTTGTGATTTCTATGGCAACGATATTAAACGAGACCTCTTAGAGGTGCAGCTTCAGCTGCTACGTTCACATTTTGACAAAAACAGGAAATAGTACTGTTACTCTACCTGACGCTTTGAAATTTGTTTCAGTACAGTCGGTGCTAAAAGGAGCACTGTTCTCTAAGGTCGTTGTGTTGTTAAAGATTTTGTTAGTAATGCCTGCTACTAATGGTACCAGTGAAAGGACATTTCGGCGCTCAGAAGAATAAAGACATACCTGAGATCGACAATGTCTCAAGTACGTTTGAACAATCTAATGGTGTTACATATTCATAAGTACAGGACAGATTCACTCAACTGGCGTGTAATTGCCGATGAGTTCATTACCACCAGAGAACGGCGATGTGTTTTTGGAAAATTTACATAAAATGAGATTTGTGAGCAAAATACAAGTTACTGCTAAACAAAAAGCGGTTATTGTTTACTCGTAATGTACTATTCTTCCATCATGGCATCGATTGCTATTTAAGCTTATACCATTGTGTGATATATGTTAAACAATAATCCACGTACTGTAATATTTCTTGTATTTGTTTATTTATAAGTATCAGATAAAAATGCATCTAAAGAATTATAACAACATTAGTTATTGTTTATTTTTCATTTGCCAAATATCAATTACATGTATTCATCTTTTAAGTACACCTGCCCGTCCGTTATGCAAACCTTACACCCTTAAAACATATGACGCACGAAAATCTGTAAAAAAATCGTTGACATATTACTATAACTTGTACTAGCGACAGGCTGTAAACTGTGCCAAATATACGGGAAAACGCCCCTGAGAGCATCCTAGAATAAAAAAATTTCCGGGGGAGCATGCCCCCGTACCCCCCTAGATTCTGGCTAAAACATACCAAATTGGCCGCACCAATCACAAAATCGTGACGACGGGCCTGAAAATATTTTCTATTTCAATACCTTTAAAGGGGATACCGACCCTAATTATCATATAGTGAGCTGGCTTGAACCAATCTTTATACTGTGACAGGACAGGTATATGTATTAAGGCCAAATGTTCAAAGACACTGCTTATAAAGTTTTGTGAGACAGAATTAATTACGGGCCGTCATGTTGTTATGATTTCAAATAGTGGGGTACAAATGGACAAAACTTTTTTGAGTCTGAATGAGGGAAGCATTACGAAAAACATTGAATAAAGACGTGGGTAAATTTTGGTTTATCACAACGTTAACCTACATAAATATAAGTCGATAATAAGCAAATTATAAGGGTTCGTTACCATTATCTTTGAAATTAGCAATATTCCAATTTTACGACTGTATTTAGTATTTTACAATATAGTATTTAATATATAGAGGCTATTGAATGAGCGCAAGATTATAAGATATCAGATCATATTAGACGAGCTTCTAGCTATGTTTGTATCACGGCCGTGCAATACCATTCAATATCCTCTATTTAATTATATTGAGGTTTTTGCTTTCAGGGAGACTTGTTTTAGCTGTGGTAATTGTTCATTGTGTAGACAGCTTTAGGTAAACATTTTTTTCAGAGAAATATAAAATTTAATACAATGCCCGGCATTTTTTGTAAATGAACACATATAATTCATTCACCATTTTCAAAAGACTCGAACGTTGTTTCTTTGAGAAAGAAAAGTTAGTTTGAAACAATATTCTAATATTTTGGTATTATGTTTTTTTGAACTGCTGAATTTTTCTTTTGGACTTGCTATACTTAAAAGTTAAAGAAGTTAAAATGAAATTGATTCAGTTAAATGGACTTCACTGAAGATTTCCTTTTTATATAAAAGGACTGAAAGAAATTTTTTATTTTTTTTTCAAGATTAATGTCTAGACCAATAACTTATGTGCAAAATTTCAGATCATTCGCTCGCTACGTTTTTCCAGAAAAAATGATTTAAAATTGAAAAGCGCTGGAACGCCTTTCACACATTTTCTCACAAAACGGATCAAGAATATCATAATTCTTAAATACGATTTTCAATTTATTCATGCGTATACTTCTTAATCATTTTTTGCATATATTTCGGTTTAAAGTGCCCCAGCTGATCTATATATGAAATTCTTATGTTATGTTTTTAAGCTTTTGGACATCAGTGGAGTTCCTTTAAGTTAACCTAATTATCCTCGGTCCAAGAAGGTTAAGGATAAAGCGTAGTAATAACTACATTCTTATTTATTTAGTACGAATACGGCATATATTTTAACGCAAAAACCCCAAAACAGCACAAAAAGCAGCCAACACCAACAACTAAATGGGAAACACAAAAGGTAAAAACAGAATATCAGGTGTGTTTTTTCTTAAAACTATCTAAATGAAAGCTAAATGGTTGTTCCTGTAAGACAAAAATTTTAAAGATCAAAAATTAAGATTTTTTTAAAAAAGAAATTTCCTTTTCAAATATTGTCTTAAAGACCTATTATGTCATTGGAATGCTTTTACTTTTAATTCTCCAAAGCTTTTTATTTTTTGGTTTACCTTTGAATACTTTCCAGGAAGGCACACTTTGGCCAAATTTAGGACCAGTTGCGTTTTTTTTCTTCATTTTGTGCAGTTATATATGATTTATTTTTTGTATGGGGGTCAAAATACTTCTTCGTTTACATTTTTCTAATTGTATGACAACTCATTTAACTTTTAAGGCTACTTTCTTCAGGGAACAAGCATATATACGTGCTCTAAAACTAGTATTTGAACGTTATAAAACTTATTTTTGTCCTTTTTAAAGTTGATATTTATTCATTTGTAGGCATATTTATTTAATGTGCCTTTAAATTAACAAAAATATCTGTAAAGCAAATAGCATTGGTTGATTTGTTGCCCGAAATAATACATATAGATGCTTTTCCACATACCATATACTACTTCCCCTGACTGCTTTTTGCGGGGGTGTTCCAAAAATATTCATATGAGAAGATGAAAATCTTTCACAATTCTATCATATTCAATCTTTCAGATATTGGTTTCCTTCACATTTATAAAAGAATTTGACCCCCCCCCCCACACACACACGCAATAAAACACTTCTCTATCTAAAGGGGCACTGTATCATGCGTATTTAATGGGTGAAAGACCTGTTCCATTGCATTGTCGTAAAACAACTGATTTCACTTTGACTTCCTGTAGAAATTTACAGCGAAGAAATGAATATAAGAAGAATTTTCATTGGTCATTTTAAAATTACAAATGAAATTTGGCAATCTCATTGGCCATTCTAAAATAAAATGTAAAGAATAGTTTTTTGTCATTCTAATTAGATAGTTCTTTAACTTTGTAGTTGCCCAATTGATATGTTTATAATATTTTTTTTAAATATTTTGTGTATTAATCAAGTATTTATAAGTTTAACTTCGACGGAGTATCTTTTATCTATTTACTTTTAAAGTTAATTTTGAAGGAATTTATCTATTACTTTTTCTTTATTAAAAAAGAATTTGGATTTTTCTTTTGGAAATGAATGGGATAATTTTTCGACAGTATGCATTACAGTTAAATTTAGCTGTGTGTTCATAACGGGGTTACAAAATATTTAACCGCTATTTTTAAGATATTTAGGTATTTTCTCATCTTTAAACATATATTTGGCCGTCAGGACATATCGCTTTGGGTACAGTAAACATTTTTGTTTTTTTACTCATTTGAAAGGACAAGGTTCACTAACGGAGCATTTTAGCCCTGTAATTCTATGAATTCAAAACCAATAAAAATAATAAAATCATACAAGTTCATCAAAAAATGACTTTTTATCTACCTAAAAATGGCAAAATATTACAGTAAAGGGTATTTTCATGTCAAGAAAATGCATGGGACGAGTTCAATGAAGCCGGGCAGAAAGTAGAAAAGCGGCTTGGTTTTTCATTCGCACAAAGGTAGTGGGCACATTTGCCACTCCCACCTACACGAAATAACAAAAAACAAATCAAGATTATCATGTTTATGTAAGCTTGCAGGTTGAACTCAAGATAAAGGGACACTATTCACGGACGACAACAGGAAAATAAGGGGTAAAAAACTATTATTTGACTTTACATTTCAGCGATAAATGCATGCAGTTCAAACCCATGCGTTAGAGGTATCTGCTACCACTCGCACACAACACAATATCATTGTGAATGTCCTAAAGGGTACTTTGGAAAAAATTGTGAAATAGGTGAGAAGTAATTACTCATATTTGATAATATATGTTCTTGAACATTTACAGTTACTTTCATGTTCTTTTACCATTGAATATGACCAATAAGATTTAATTCATTAAAGTCATTTTAATTCATGTGTGAATGCTAAGTATGAATTGTGAAACATGTTTTTTTTTCTATATTAAAATGCATTCAACCGAATCGGATTAAGCAATGCTAATAAGCCATTTCAAAGTTTGGCTACTTCCCTTATATACATAATAGTTTTTATTTGTTTGGGTCGTCAGACCAAACAAATAATGGTAGCGAAATTTCAGAGTCTAATGTTGTTAATTGCAAACGCCGAAAGTAGTCCACTTTCTTGAAGCGGTTACTTCCCTTTATATGTACACTAACAACGAAAAATTCAGGGGAGATCACTGCGTAAAGATGGCCAAAGACAGGTGAATTAATTTTCAAGCAAAATAATTCCCGAATGGTCGAAGATTTCTAATATTGTTTTTATTGTATTTTCTGATCGAAATTAAGTAAATACAAAGCGGACATTCAACCTCTGACACAGAAGTTCACAACAAACCTAACAACAAGTAGTTCTCAAAACAGCTTAAAACTAGCGATTTAAAAGAAAGAAATATTTTTATTTTGTTACAAATATTTAACAAATAACAACGCATTCAAAGTTTAAAAATAGCGTTGGCTAATAGAATTGTCAATAAATGCACAATCACAAATTACGCGCGGCATGAATTATGATTTTAAATTTCAATGAAAAAAAAATACTATTTTTAGCGATGTTGATTACCGAAACTTACACAAACGCGAAAGTAGTGGAAAATATATATAGAATTCTACATGTCGGACTGTTTGTGCGAGAAGATTTTCGCTAAATTATTTACTTCAATTTTAAACAACCGGTTTTATCCTGAAACAAAATACCTCGAAATTAATAAGGATAAGAAACCCGAAATGCAATGGAAGTTCTAAAATCTAGAATGACCTGATGTTATTCAAGACATTATTTTGTATAACTTCTCCGTGGTGCGGGCAGGGGTAACGCGGCTCGCTTCAGGAGTGAGAGGTCTGGAGGTTCAAATCCAAGTCGAGGAAATTTTTTTTAATTTTTTTTTAAGTGTCTTTGTTAAGGAAGTAGCCATGATATGCAAGGATAAAGTGTGACTGTCGTAAAAAAAATGAAACATAAATTTTGATTTTTCGATGCATCTACTAGTTATGCGGAGTTCCGTATGTATCAAACTCTGGTGCCTTCAAAATGAATTATAGTACATAAAAAAAATATAAACTTATACAGGAAAATGCATACAGATATACAGTACGATTAAGATTGCAAAGATCAGAAAATACCACAGAACTTGCAATCCCTTTTGATTCTTTATAAATATATACATGCTTATAGTAAGCTCCAGGATTATTACATCTGTGTTAAACAACAGTTTTATAGTCGTTACAAGCCCTAAATTTTTAGAAATAATATGGTTTTCTTCAGGCCGTTCACATATAAATTCACACCGTGGCTAAAGGTTTTTCGCGCCTCGCCTCTATGAAAGTTCTTGAGTTCAAATCCCAGTAAAGGCGAACTCATTTTTTTTTTTCAAATTGTTTAAGTCAAATAAACATTGGATTTTGCATAATCAGTGTTGCAATAAGTCTTATAGTCAATTTACTAAAATTAAACACGCTGGAAAGCATTGTGGCACTATACATTATAATCTCACACCTGCACATTTCTTTTACTTTCTGAGACCCAAAACAAATTCAGCGCCTTTCTGTGCTTTGATTGTTGTTGTATGTAAAGTAAAGTCCAACCCGACATTCATTTACTGATGACGTCTTACGTGGAAAATTTCATGTCACGATTTATGAAGTGTAACAATAAATATCGAATTTCTATGGTGGGGCTGATTTGATTGTCGTATTTTTCATGTTTTCCTATGGCGCCCCCGCGGAGCGAAAATACGACATTGCGTAAAAATAATCAGCCACCATCGAATTTTAGATTGCTACCTGAAATCTTCCTCGAAAGAAAAAACAATAAAACAATTGGGATTCGGATTCATGGCAGTGAGAGGGCAAGTGAGCTACATTAACCACTCGACAACCGAGCCCTCTCGACCTATCTCTGACCACGGAGGAGATTGTCGTTCAGTGTTAACCATGTTAACAGTAAACATTAACTTTCTGTATTTAAACACCTTTTGATCATTATATAGATGACAATGAGTGTATCTCAGAGCCATGTCAGAACGGCGGAAGTTGTATCGATGGTGTCGGAACCTTCTTGTGTCAGTGTAGACCAGGATTTACGGGAGAGTTATGCCAGAGAGGTAGTCTTTTTTTAAATTAAAACTCAAATGAAAAAAAAAAATATTTTCATTATATTTAAAACAAATCTGATTGGATAATTTATCAAAGTTTGATTTAACCATAATGCTTTGAAGTAACTGTCATCAATGACGTCAAAATGTTAACGTTACAACCGAAACAACTCGGCTATTATTCATGTAATAACCTTATCCGAATGGGCCGAGAAGATGCGACTGCATAAAAATAATTATATATCCATGCGCGAGTGCGTATATCTCACTTCTGGAAGCGAATTCTTGGAATTAATTTGATTTTTGGGATAGGTAGATATCCGATTTAAAATATGTCAAGGTACAAATAAAGACAAAACAAACAAAAATCGTGTACTTTTTTTTCTATTTCATAAGAATTTTTAATTATATCTTTGATTTTATTACACAGCCTTAGAAAAATGATAAATATAGAGAGAATTCTTAATAAAGTAGTGAAAAGGATGGGATGGGCTGAAACTTAGCTCAGCATCCGCGCAGTCTGATCAGGATCCATGCTGTTCGCTATCAGTTGCTCTACTTGTAATATAGATGGTAAGCGGACAGCATGGATCCTGATCAGACTGCGCGGATGCGCAGGCTGGTCTGGATCCATGCTGGTCGCAAACGCATTAAGTTGGTTTTGTCGTGACGCGGCTCAAATATTATGTGTGTTACGTTTATTTTGTTGACATGTCATACATTATTACCAGACGTCAATGAATGCTCACGGTTCAACACTCCATGTTTCAATGGCGGTACCTGTGTGAATGGAATTGGTAAAATGTCCTGTCAGTGCCCTATTGGTTTCGTTGGCGAAAGATGCCAGGATGGTAATTTACCAAGTTGTTTTAACCTTATCAGCAAATGACCAGATGTAAAAACTTATATATATATATGAAAATTAAATCTTATATTGATCATTCCTTTTCTTTAAAAATCAACAACTCATAAGGAAGAACGGCTTCGCGATTAATGTCTAATATCGAAGTTTGGTTATCGTTGCCTATTTCTTTCGCTTTAAATGTTTATATTATTATATCCTAAAATCGTTCACAGATTTCATTCTGCCTATGTGTTTATGTAATTGTAGCGTTCGTGTTTAAGGGGTTAGAACATATAAATTAAGTTCCATTGGGGCTGGAATGTAATACAATCCAAATTTCCTAACTGTATTTTAACGAGTTTTTACATAATTGTAAGTATTTAATGACACCTATTTTTGTAAAATGAATTTTGACTAAGTATACAACATGCAATGGCGCAAATAATAATAATAATAATATTAATGATAATATGAAAAGAAAACAAACAAAAAACAAAAGCGAAAAAAAAAAAAAAAAAAAAAATTGTTCTCTTTAAAAAATGTTCACTTTTTGTTTCTATTTTTTAGCAATGGATCCTTGCATACATAGTCCTTGCGTACGTGGATCATGTTTCTCACATAAATCCCAGTTTGTGTGCGAGTGTCCATCTGGGTACGACGGAAAGTTGTGTGAAACTAAACAGTGTAAGTTTGCTGGTATAAGTACAAACTAAAAACGCAAAACATTATTATTATATTGATGCTACTACTACTTCTTATAATAATGATGTTCAATTACAAGAAAAAAAAAACAACAAACAAACAAAACAAACACTAAAAACACCACATCATTACCAAAATGTAAAAAACAACAACAACAAAAACAACAACAACAACAACAAAAACACATAAACATAGTCCTCAGACAGTGGAATATTGCAATACATTTTTTACATATTCTTCGATGTTTGAAAATTGTTTAAGAATCATAATTTTATACATATATAAAATTTCACTTAAATGTGGTAACAACCTTAGGTACAACATACAGAATCTTCAATAATTGTTTAAACGTTTTTGCACACATATTGATATAAAATTTGTTATGTTTCAGTAGCATTAATCATTATATTTTGGTCGGAGTTGTAAACGGCCTATTACATAACCTGAAAAAGAGTTTACATTTCTCTCATTTCAGCAAAACAAACCATAGTGGGTCCCAGAGAGGAATTTATCAAAATACCGTTGGCTGATCCATTGAATTTGAACTGCAGTCTTTCTGACAGTACTAATAGTTACAGGACATCATTCCAATGGCGTAAATCTAGAGGATGCTACCAGCTTCATGCTAATAATAATAATAATAATTTTTACATTCGTATGTTTATCTACTTTTGTAGTTATGACCTTATAATAACCATTAAGATTTTTATGCATATATATGCATATATATTCACAGGTGGCAGTATAAGTGTTTGGACACCCACCCTTGCCCCTGGACCCCTGCTAAAACCCCGAAGAGATGAAAAGAAATTATTCAACACTCTAAGGCTTACTATAAGATACCAAATACAAAACCACCTATAAAATTATAAATAAATAATAAATTTTTCCACTATCAATTAAAATTTTAGTTATAGAAATGTGGAAAGCCTATTATAATGTTCATTTGCACACGGTAAATCGTCGTTTCGGCGATTAAGGCGCATTCCGGCTGCATCATTCATTAACATCAATAAAACGAACTAGAATTCCACAGCCTACCTAATTCAAGTCCAACGAATATCAATATCCTTTTTTTCTGTTTCACGGTATTTTTTTAACTTGTTGGATAATTATGCTGCTTGGACGAGCCAAACTGGACGTCCAATCAGATCGCGTAAACATTTTGAATCATATTTAAAAATAAATATGTCAATACAATTATCCTATCAATAGCCAACAAACTTGTGGGTTTTCTAATTTTAGGGCATTATTCCACGTACAAGTTGACGCATGCAGATATAGGGGCAGCGGGAACGTATATTTGTACATTGGAACAGATGGAGAAGTATTTCCATGTTGACATCGCATGTGAGTATGAGATGTAGTCCTGAATAAATGATAATTGAGCCGCGTCACGACAAAACCAACATAATGGGTTTCGCTTACAAACTCTATAACAAGTAGAGAAAACGATAGCAAACAGCATGAATCATGATCAGACTGCGCGGATGCGCAGGTTGGTCTGGATCCATGCTGGTTGCAAACCCATTATGTTGGTTTTGTCATGGAGCGGCTCAAATATATTTTTGTGTGTGAATTTTTTTCTGATGCAACGACCATATTTTGATTGGATAAAGGAGAGTTTTTATCACATTATGATATTGATTTATTACATGTAGTGAAATTACATGTATTAACTTCTCGGTGAATTTACTAATTAAAATTTAATTTTCACAGAAGCATGACTATATCTAAATGCGGATTAAAAGAATGATGAAAATAATATCGTATCGTTTTATTCAGGGAAACATACACAATATTGATTTGTAACTTAATGTAAGTGTTAATAGCGTCAGAAATACCCTCCGCAATCAGTGAAATGTGCTAGATTTCGAGAAATCACATGAATATCTGCACAATCATACAACATTTTAAAAATGTGACATATTCGTAAAAGTATGTGACGTCATGCGCGGCAAATTCAGTAAAACTGACTTTAAACTGTAAACTATTTCAAGTTTTGTTTTATCAAGATAATATTAAATATTTAATCTAAGAAGATAAACAGAATATTTGAGTTTTTAGATTTTGTCGTGATCCTGATCGAACAAGTCGGGACCAGGTGCTTGCTTTCACAATAAATTTAATAGAGGATATTAAAGTTTTTTCTATAAATACAAGATTTATTTTCATCAAGTGAATATGAATATAAATCCTGTATTTGTAGAAAACCTTGAATGTTATGTTTATTATCTACATTTTTCTTTTTTCTGATAATTTGAAAGACTTCCCCTAAACTTTGTGTTTTGACTGAATTTAGAAGAAATAAGTCCGACAAGACACCAGCGAAATACGGAAAATATGTTTCACTGCAGTGATTTTTTTTTCAATGAAAATACGGAAAATTGAAATATGCATTTTTATTTCAATATTTCTCAATATTTCATTCATAAGTAAATAATAAACACTACATCGAATTGTATGTATGCGTAATAAATATGACTGACCAATAAACTTGCCCTACACAATTATGATAATGTGTTAGTAAATAACAGGTACTTGTGTTTAGAATAATCCATACGCACTGAATTATAAAGAATCGCAATACATGTTATGTACAATGATTCCATTTACCCAGTGCTATGAAACTAGTTCCACTGAAAATACAGTAGCATAGCGTGACATAGTCACTTTTTGGGATTGGTAGAGAAGTTTACATGACATCACGCAGTCTGGTGTTTGCTTTAGGGAAATGTTTTTCGAGTGAGACCTAAAAATAGCAAAATGTATAATTAGTATATTATCCATTTTTTTTCTCATGAAAAAAAAAACACAAAAAAACAAGAACTTTTTCTGTTTATTTTCATTGCTTTCAAAAGATATCCCACTTTTTTAGATTTTTCCTTACTAGTTTGTTCTACATATTTAAGGGTGTTCAGAGATATGTACTTTTGAAGATCGTGCTTTATGTAAATGGGACGATACCGGATCTTATATTTCATGGCGAGAAGAGCATGGGCGACTTGAAGATCATTCCCTGGGAACTAGTAAGTACATCTCTGCATGAAAATTAATCATATAAAATAATTATTATAAATGTATACTTAGTTACAAAAATCACACTGGCCATAGCTTTCGCAAAATCGGTGGGTTTATCACAGCTTCGGTGCGCAAAACATATAACGCACAAATAAACACTTTTTTCTAAAATCAAATTAGAAAATAGTTGTACTCGATTGAAATGTGCGTTATATGCTATGTTGGACTCTTAAAATTGACATGAATGATATCGGGCCCACTGCACTGCGTTGCAATCGAATCCACCGCCATCTGCGTTGTAATCATTTTTGTCTCTATTCAATAACAATTTCCAAATGTTCCAATATATGTTTTTTGTGTGTGCAAGTTTCATTCATACAATGCGATGCCAGTGTATTTAGTGGTCGTTTTTTTGCACACATTTGTGGTAATTTAACCAACATTTGGCTAATATGACATCTCCTCGTCCAACGGTACAGAAGTGTTTGCATAAATGGCAATGAATTACACTGTGCGTTTGTAATAAGTTGGAAGAGTACATATGTGGGATCCAGTCTCACTATGAGTTTCCAGTAAAACATAAAGTAAAATTCAGTCATCAACTTACCGACAACAGCAAAGGCCATATTTTATCCACATTTTATTCTGCGACGAATACTCCACCGCCGCTGCGATGGGCCCACCACTTCTGCAAAAGCTATGACCAATGTGAAAATAGTGGAATCAATATGTTATTACTTAAGCAACAAGACGTTCAGCTCATATAAATTTCAATTGTCAACAAATCACGCCACAAGTTAAAAGGGGCGCCCTTTACCGAGTGGTTAAGGTCAATGATCTAAATCACCTGCCCCTCACTGTTGTGAGTTTAAATCCCGTCAGAGACTTTTGGCTTTTCCGTTGTGACTTGACATTCAACAAGACAAACAAACAAACATCATATCAACATTAAAAGCAACAATATTTTTAATGTTTATTTCATTTCTTAAAGCCAGTTGTAATAACAATATAAAGGCAGTAACAATTAACCGCAAATATGAGAACCATCATATTGTTTAATCTGTTTACACAATACAGATATGATAAAAATAAAATGAACTGCATAAAAATGCTGTCAAACCAACAATAAAAAGGCGCGAACATTTTTATCTCAAGAAAGTGGTACATATATGACAGTACAATCGGACACTCCTGGGACAAATGACGCAAGCGCTAATCTGACGTCAGCCAATTTACCAGCCAATCAAACCATTTTGTTTTGAATTTTGGCACCGGATATCCTTTAATGGTTCTGGAGCTTTGTTGATGTATCTTCAGGTATAATTCTTTTGTTATCTTTAGCTGAAATACAACTCTCCAGCTTTTATTGAAAGAGGGTGAGGTCGTATGTGTGCAACAATTATACATACATG
The DNA here is from genome assembly GCF_026571515.1 of Ruditapes philippinarum. NCBI lineage: Eukaryota > Metazoa > Mollusca > Bivalvia > Venerida > Veneridae > Ruditapes > Ruditapes philippinarum. The sequence goes on along the minus strand of NW_026858349.1, from coordinate 144,878 downwards.
TAGGAGGACATCCGACCTGTCATAATTGTTATAGAAAAGTTCCTTGATGCCTTCTTGACTAGCTACCAACTCTCCATGGAAAACGGCTAGTGACCATAACTAAGTATGCCCATTGAAAAGCACAAACATGGACCACAATTAACCCTGTCTGTTTACAATTCCAATCTATACTAGTTTAAACACATTCATTTTAGATTAGCGGCAAAGAAACGTATTGTCTTTTTTGAACCACTCTTGAACTTTCTATTACTCGTGTGAAATGATGAAACAGAGGTCAAGGCCCAAAATAGCTCAAACAATTCACGAAACTTGGGATCAAGTGCAATGTCTTTATAACACGAAAACGCCTAAATACAACACACGAAATGAGTTTGTTCTTTTTTGAATTATTATCACGTTAAATGTACACAATCGACTCAAGCTATAAATCCGGATTGATGTAATGGATGTATGTAAGTCATCCGTTGGAAATGACTGCATTTTCATATTGTAACTTATTAGCATACATATATGAAATAAATAATAGACATAATATGTCGTTTAAGAGATAAAATGTTAAATTAGAAAAATACATTGCATGTTTCACAATTTATCTAAACGATCAATGCTTAGCTATTTGTGTCATACTTATTTAGTAAATTTTCAAATGACACTATGTCTCTTTCCAGGATTCATGCCTACACACAAGCACAGAGATGTTTAAGGCAATGGATAACACAAATGGACAATGGGTTAAAGCTGATATTACTATTTCCCGTGATCTTATACCAAATGATTATAATATTGTCCTTTCTGTAGACAGACGGCGGTCATTTCAAGGTTCTATTGATGTAGACGATCTTAAATTCAGCAATGTTCACTGTCAAGGTAAGTTTACTGAATATCGTTTTAGGAAATATTTGTATCATAAAGTCGTTAACAGCCGGCAAACATTTCGTCACCTTTCTGTATCGTACAAGTCCTGGTAATTATTACATTTTGAGGATGAGCCTTAAGTTAGGGGCCATCGTTTTAGATAATGACGTCATAATAGTACACATGCGCTCTCGTGACAAATCTCCCCCCGGATGCAGAACGATATTATCCGTAATATGACGATATTTACCGATTCTTTAAGATTCGTTATCCTTATAAAATAATTCCCCATAGTTCAGAATCTATTTTGTTTTATTATATAAAACCCTGTTTGCGCGTAACTATTATGTTGTATCAGCAAACTTATTTCTATACAAACCTATTATTAAAAGGTATTTCAGCCGTAAATAAAAGCAATATATGTTTGTACGTCTGATTATGTTTTTAGTATATGTAATTCCTTTTAGAATATTACAGTACTTTTTTTCATTTCTTAAATACATGTATCAATATATATTTACGAGCCTGAAAATAAGTAAAAGAAGCTATTAATTTGTTAAAAGTACACTTTTAAATTTAAATTCGTATTTTCAAAATTCATTATGTTCGTACTTAGGTCATACTGACGGACAGAAGGACAATTTTTTTCCGAACATAACAAAGTAAAGGCAACGCGGATTACTTTTACTTATGAATGATATAATTTATTGTAGGTGACCAAGGACTTCCGATTATTGGTACGTATTGTATCGTACATGTTATTGTATTTTTGTTTTGTTCTCTATGATCTCCACAAGTGAGTTGAGGAGGAATTCCACCGAGGTCCAAAAACCAGAAAACATAAAATTTGAATTTGTAATGTATATCAGCTTGGACACTTAAAACAGACAAATATGCAAAATATATTTTAGAACTATCCTCAAAATAAAATGAAAATCGTACTTTTGTGCTATGCTTAGCTATATAGTCCGATTTTAGAGAAATGAGTTGCAACGGTTTTTTAATTAATTTTATGGTCATTTTACACAATTATAATAATCACTCTAGAAAAACGTAATGAGCGAATGATCTGAAACTTTGCACATATGTTTCTTCTATACCGACATCAAAAGAATCATTAATCTCGAAAAATTATTGCCAGTCACGTCATGTCAAAAATCATCACTGGAGTCCCTTTAAACACAGGACATGCTTTCCCTGGTCTTTTCAAATGTAATAACAGTGTTGGTAAATTAAAGTAAAATGTAGTCAATTAAAGAACAATACTTATTATGTCATTTATCAGGTTGCTCAACGTCACCCTATCCTTGAAAAAAAAAGTATTTGCAATGAGAAGATATTTTAAAGATTACATTCTTGGAGTGTTTCTTACTGTGATTGTGTGTAAGGCCTTGTTGGGTGGCTCCGGTGTGACCAACTTTTGTCTGGGGCTGTGTAATTTTGAACGACATTCTGGTTTATGAATATTTGTTATAATATTTTATCTACTTTTAAGCAGCATGCCTCCAGGTTCAAGCTAATTTCATGAACATTTTTGAAATGTATTAAAAAGTAAAATACTGTCAAGTGAACAAGGAAAGTAATTCACACCTTGAAAATAACACTTGAAATTTACGGAAAATACCAAAAAAGGTCAGATAGAATATAGACCTTACTGCGTAAGTCAAGCAGTAAAAATATGGTGATAAAAATAGGAAAATAAGTCATTTAGCGCAAATAACAAATAACATGTAAATTATTACTTTAATCCTAAATTGTTTTACTTTTCTTAAAATATAAGTACAATTTTCTCAAGTTATATGTTCTTAAAACATTTAAGCTCATCTTAAGACATGCAACTTTTAATAAATACCTTAAACAGCGATTAGTGGGCACAACAATGAACGAGTTGTATTCGTCAACGATTTTAAACCACTCTCCTCTTACAAATTGGGTTTGAAGTGATTTTGGATTCATTCATGTGAGAAAGCTGTCTTGCTAGCTTATGTTATGTCTCTGAATCTACTTATGTGCCTGACCGTGCCTGAAATAATGCACAAAGGTGCAAATGAGGTAACAATGTTGATGTGATTTAAAATCAAACAAACCAACTAATCAATTAAACAGTGACTATGAATTTCTCTATCACAAAATAATTAACCTGTTTATGTACTTGTTTTTCAGGATGAGATTGGTGATTTTAGAAAGCGAACTACATACGAAGTTGGCATTTTATGTCTTGAAATCAATTTGTATAAAAATAAACTTTTTAGTAGATCGTTCCTTATTGATTCATAAGTAAATTAGATACTTTAAAGTAAGGAAACAAAAACAACAACATCTTATCATAAAATACGGTGGCATAAAAGTGACATTTGCAATTTTTTTATTATTTTTTTTTTGTTTTTGAAACTTTTTTTTTTGTTTTTCGAACATTTTATATTTTTTTTTTTTTTTTTTTGGAACTTTTTTGTTTGTTTTTGGCACATTTTTTTTTTGAAACTTTTCTTTGTTGTTTTTGCACATTTTTTCTTATTTTTGTTTTTGAAACTTTTTTTTTTGTTTTTCGCACATTTTTTATCTTTTTTGTTTTTGAAACTTTTTTTTTTAGTTTTGTGTACATATTCTATTTAAGTTTTTCGTACATATTTTTAAGCCAATCAAAACAGTTACACCTTATAGAAATAGTTATCTCCCATAGTATAAATTACGCCATTTCCTTGTTCAAAAATGGATAACACACATAGTTACTTCCCTTAGTATGAAATAAGCGGTATACACGATGGAGTCTCATATCGAGGAATTTCTACGAAAGCGAGGGGTAGACTCTGCAACACTGGCATGAATGGCCACGGATAAGGTAACTTGGATTTTTTTTTTTGTTTTACGTCGCACCGACACAGTATAGGTCATTCGGCGACGTTCCAGCTTTAATGGTGGAGTGCCCTTCCGTGCATTATTTCAGGCACGAACGGGCGAGGCACCTCGTTCCGAGGCATATGTTATTATAAATTATTTTAATTATATATAGTAATTGTGGTAAATCTAAACCGTTGAGCCACACATAGTGATTAAACTACCGAAAACGTCTTTAAAAGTGCATAAATCAAATTTTGTAAACAATCTTATTATTTAAATTTTGTATAGATAGTCCTGATATATCAAAGCACAGAGCAAGGATGCATGTTAGTCTAATTCATTAGACTCTTAAAGGCTTGTACACAACGTAGAAAGGTCTACAACACATTTCATGTTTCACTGATGAGATTACCGATGAAAATGGCACACTCCGCGCACCGGCTACACTACGGAGAGATCACAGGGTGGGGGATTGTAAAAAGGGATGTTTCTCTTTTTTACTGTTCATGCAAACGATATTTAAGACTAGAAAAGAACTCTAGGTTGCAAACAGCTTAATTATGTGACTGTCAAAGTCTGTCAAGTAATGATCCCTAGTGAACTTCGAAGGATTATAGTCTGAATGGAGAAAAAAAGGTGGACATTTTATTCTTTAGAAAATAAACCATTGATATTTCTCAGTGAGTAACGTTCCTGTGCGGATATTGCTACTGTAAAGTATAACTAGTAAGGAATGTACACTGTGTAAGTATTGCCAGTAAGTAATGTATAACTAGTAATTAATATTTACTCTGTGTACATAAGTTAGTTAGCAATATATAGATTTCCGAGGAATAATGTGCCTTTAAATAGTATATATTAGGTTGGTAATGCAAAATAAATATAATTAATTATGTTAGTAGTGCTTGTAAATAGTAGAAAGTTAAAAACTATAAACTATGTAAGTAGTGTAAAGTTAACAGTGCTCATTGTGTTAGTATTTAAAAGTTAATTGTTTTATTGTGTTAGAAGTACTAAGGTAATAGTGTTCATTGTGTAAGAAGTGCTTAGTCAAAAGTGTTCATTGTTTAAGAAGTGCTTAGTCAAAAGTGTTCATTGTGTAAGAAGTGCTTAGTCAAAAGTGTTCATTGTGTAAGAAGTGCTTAGTCAAAAGTGTTCATTTTGTAAGAAGTGCTTAGTCAAAAGTGTTCATTGTGTAAGTAGTGCTTAGTCAAAAGTGCTCATTGTGTAAGTAGTTCTTAGTCAAAAGTGTTCATTGTGTAAGTAGTGCTTAGTCAAAAGTGTTTATTGTGTGAGAAGTGCTTAGTCAAAAGTGCTCATTGTGTAAGTAGTTCTTAGTCAAAAGTGTTCATTGTGTAAGTAGTTCTTAGTCAAAAGTGTTCATTGTGTAAGTAGTGCTTAGTCAAAAGTGCTCATTGTGTAAGTAGTTCTTAGTCAAAAGTGTTTATTGTGTAAGTAGTGCTTAGTCAAAAGTGTTCATTGTGTAAGTAGTGCTTAGTCAAAAGTGTTCATTGTGTAAGAAGTGCTTAGTCAAAAGTGTTCATCGAGCATATTTGATAGTGTTCATTGCGTGAGTAGTACATAGTTGTTGATGATAGTGTAAAGTAAATAGTGATCATTGTGCTAGATGTACGAAGTAAAAAGTGTTCATTAGGTCAGTAGTTCACAAATAGTGTTCATTGTGTAAGGAGTACTAAGTAAATAGTATTAGTTGTGTAAGAAGAGCAAGGTAAACAGTAAAGGTAAAGAGTGTTCATTGTGTAATACGGGGAAGTCAAAGCCTTTTGCTTGCCCGGTTATAGACAAAAGAAAATGAAATAATTTAAATTTTTTTTTTAAAAAAATATAAAGAATTCTATACCAATCAAAGAAAGTTTCAGTGTCAGTTCTAGTTGGTCGCCGCCATTTACAATGTAACTCAAAGATAATAGGCGGGGTATTCCGATAATGGAACAAATCTCAACTTTTCGGATTAATTATCGTCGAGTGCTCCGAGTGAAAACGGAAGCGGTACATGAAATAACGAATGACACCTTTAGAACAGAAAAATGAAAGAAACTTTTTTAACTACCCTCCCGTTCAGAGGCTTTGCCTTATTTCATATTAGTGCAAATGTAATAATGTTCATATTGTATTGTAGTGCGTAAAAAAGTCACGCCTCTTACCACTTTCGCCTGCTCTTCAAAAATGCGAATAGGGGTCTTGTTAAACAGTCGATATCTACTAACTGATGAAAGTTTGGGATTTTAAAGCCGATTTACTATGGTGAATGTGTCATGGTATATTTGAAATACTGCAATCCTATTGGACAAAAATAACTTCAAACACTTAACTGAGTTTTAACTCCCTTACATGTTATACTGCACCAAAATGTACGACATTGAATGTAATGGTTGACTCTTTGCACTTGTTTATATTTATGTACACGGATATCTTTAAAATGGCAACGTTCAGGAACCTACGTGACTATCTTCCTACACACAAGGATGTTTTTCAATCTTATTTGGAGAGATAATGGCTTTGATTAGATAAACGATCTTAATACGCATTTAATTTAGTAAACCATGCAAAAATACAGAAGAGGTCATTTATAAGGCCCGGTTTCTTATCAAAAGAGTGTACCTGTTGCGCTTGTCACATTCAATTCAGGAAAGAAACCAAATGCTGAACATGTCGGAGCAAATTCGTAAGTTGATCAATGCATTTGTTTTTTTAATCATTTTATAAGCTTTCACTTAATTTGCATAGTATTACTTTACAAAGCTAATCTAGAGTTTGAAATTATTTATTGTCCCATCGGATTGCATTATTTCAAAAAAAATGTTGCCATGTTACTTAAGAAAATCGGCTGACTTTTAATCAGTCTAGTAAAAACGTTGCTCAAAAAATATTTTAAACATTAACTTCATTAGTGTTCATTTGTAAAGATTAACCAAATTAAATTGGCTAAACTAAGATTTAAAGCGTTTATATACCGACTGACACAGTCTAAGAAACCGAAAGTACAAATGATATTTCAGATTTGGTAAAAAATTGTTGATACTATGCATTCAATCATAATGTCATCGAAACTGACTTTATTTTCCATTGGATGTAAAATAATTACTTACTCATAATTCAAACAAAAGCCTGTTGAACCGGGTGATGCTCCCCGACTAGGTTTTGGACACAGAAAAGTATATCTTTTGTAGTCCCAGACAAAGTTCAAAGTGTGATAATTTCAAACTCAGGCAAGGCAGAGTTACTGGTCTTTGCACTGCACTTTTACTAAATGAGATCTATCTACCGACTTGCGCGCGACACGTCGTCTCAATATGGTGATCATTTCTGTGAAATAGTTGTAAAATAACAAAGTTATGGGCCGGACACGATTTTGCTGCAAGGTCATGCTGTGACCTTGACCTTCAAGGTAACGACCAAAATGTTGCGCGCGACGCGTCATCTCAATATGATGATCATTTTTGTGAAATAGTTGTAAAATCCGACTTCAAATAACGAAAGTATGGAGCGGACACGAATTCGGGACTTACGGACGGACTGACTTGCCAACATTTTGGGTTTATGTGTTTTTTTTTCTTACTGGTTTATGTGGCACTTTTCCCCATAAACCAGTAAAATTTACCTCATTTTTTAACTAAAATTATGGACGGAATGAAGTTCATAGACCATTGGATGTTCACCCGGACAGACGGACCGACAGACTGACTGACGGACGGACGGACAACCCGGCGACTATATGCTCTCCCGAAATTTTTCGGGGAGCATAAAAAATCATCCTCTGTTTTGTTTACATCTGAAGCCACGTAGTAGAATTGTTTTCAATCCGCATTAAGTCCGAGATTATTATGAGATGTCGTCGAGGTGTCCCGATTGATTTTTCGCAGCGTTGATTTGTTTTGTATTGTTTTGTTAGTTGATTTTTCGCGTTTTCGTGTAACGGTGCCGCATGTACAGATACGTTACACATATGCACAGGATATGTCCAATATTATGTAACCAGTAAGTTGATTAATAACTGAATTTACAAAAATATTAGAATATTTACACGGAAGACTAAATGTTATCACATAGTGAAAGCTCGTTTTTTAATTTGATGTGTGCATGTGCTTGTACAACCGGACCGTGGAAATGTGACAGTGTAACGAACCGAAATTGAGACAATGCAACAATGCGAAAGTTTTTGTCGTATCTTTGTATTGTTGCATTTTCGTCGCAAAAGAGAAAAGACGTGACATGAAAAAACATATTGTGTGTCGTACGTATTTTTGCCTGATTTTGTCGTCGTTTCGCTTTTTGCACCGATAATGCAAGAATGCGAAAATGATTCAATGCAACACCAAAATATTGTTTAATTTTAGACTTTGAAATGTTAAATTTATTTCAGAGATACTTGCTTTAGCTGTGATAGTTGTCCATTTTGTGATCAGCAATGGGTAAATAATTTTCAGTCAAATTTACATTTAATATACAAATGATATTTTATACGGAACTGCATATATTTCGTGAATAAACTCAAAACATGTTGATCTTTAATCACTATTGAAAAAAAAAGAAATAGTCTATTGACGCGTATCATTTCTATTTTTAATTTTCATCATCCGATACGAAATTTATATTTTAATAAGTGAATGACTGTCTTTAATTTTCAATGACAGCAAATGCTTATTGCCGCAATATTAATGCAGGGTGGGTAATTTCGTGTAACAAGTAACCGTGAACTTTACTTGGGTAAATTTTCGTTACATCGTTCAGTATTCGAAAAATAAGCATGTTCTAGGTAAATATTACCTGCTCCATCGGTGTTTTTTTTTCGCGCAGAAATATTTGAGCCGCGTCACGACAAAACCATGGTCGCAAACCCATTATGTTGGTTTTGTCATGACGCGGCTCATTTCTATGCTGTAATATTTTGATGAATATATGTGTCAGAATTTCTGCAAGAATATCGGGGAAAAGTACATGAGCTACAATAAAAGAAAATATATGCCATTGGAATCTGAAACATAATGTTTATTATTTATACATCAAAATATATGACGAATATTAATACAAGTATATTATTTAATTTTTCAGAATAAATGTGATAAAAAATGCAACAACAGTGTACTTATCAAGTACAACAGGTATATCAGAAAATTTCTTGAAATTTGTACAATTTACATCAGCTTTAATTCACGACAGACCTAAACATTTATCAATTACATGTATTGTCAAAATTAAATTTTTAGACAAGTGGTGGCTTATTTAACACGTTAACCACTAAACTCGCAGCGGTCGCTTCCCTTTGTAAGTTCTACGCCGAAGAATTAAGGGGAGATCACTGCGCGGAGATTGGTCAACTATTAGACAGGAATTCCTTCCCCTTTCACTACGTTATAATAAATGTAGGCAGGGAACCAGACTAGTTAACCACATACTCATCAGATTATTAACACCAATGAGTCCTTGCTTACATGTTCCACTGAGCCTTCCTTCCCCCAGCACTATCTGACTATCAACTAATTTTGTGAGGAAATTGTTCAACAACTTTTATTTATTAGATGGCAACGAATGTATGCCTCAGCCATGTTTGAACGGCGGAAGTTGTATCGATGGTACAGGAGACTTCACGTGTTTGTGTAGACCAGACTTTGCAGGGAATATTTGCGAGATAGGTAACTTGTTTTATTAAAACTCAAATGAAAATCGTAATATTTTTATAATTTAAAGAAGTTTGAATTGATTATTTATCTGATCAATTTACTCCTATATAAATTATTATATTTAGATTCCTGAGGACAATGACATCAAAATGTTTGATCAAAGTGTTGAAATAGTGTCTATGCGTGCTTTTGTTCAAACACGTGCGATACTCGATGGAATGAAATCTTCCATCAGTCATATAGGATGTGTAAACGTCTGTGTCAGTCGGTTAGAGAACAATAAGTTATAAACGCCGATGGCAGACACTTGACAGCGTAATAAACCTTACCCATGAACACTCTCATGGTTTTCAACATTTCGCCTGAACGCCAATGGCAAACATTTTATGGCGTTTTAGACCTTACCTCTGAACAATATTGTTCTTATATGTAATATTTCTCCTGAACGCCAATGGCAGATAGTTGACGGCATTTTAGACCTCACCTCTGACCAATATGGTTTTTAATAATTTTCGTCAACGCCAATGGCAGACATTTGACGGCGTTTTAGACCTCACCTCTGACCAACTTGTTTTTTTTTACATTTCTCCTAAACGCCAATGGCAAACATTTGACCTCGTTTGAGACCTTACCTCAAACCAATTTGGTGTTTTGACCTACCGATACATTTAACCTTTACAATTGGGATATTGCAAGCTTGGAAATCCATTGCAATCAAATAATGTTTTCCAATTTTATATCTAATATATATTTGTCTCATATATATTTGTAACCTGTAAATTCTATAGATACACTTCAGAAAGTATCGAAAAAGTCAAAGTCTTTTTAGATATGCATTATGAAAGCTGTTATATTTTATCCTTAACATTTTTTTATTTTCAGTTAAAGACAATTGTAATAAGTAATCCTTTTGTAACTATGTAGCTTGTTTAGCTCTGTATGTACTTATGGTGCCTTATGTTTTGATTTGCAAAAAAAATCGAGTTCTTTGTTATCAATGAATTCTCTTTTAAAACAGCTTCCTTTTGAAAAAAGTCTGTTCATTCGATTTGCAAATGTCAACTGATGGCTGGGCTAAAAAATTAACTCTTATTTGTACAGCTTCTTTACACTTCTTCAGTTATTTGGCTCGAAAATACTGTGTCTGGAGGGAGGACTTGGTCTGAAGATGAGGGTGGGTTGTCTAATGAATAAGGGCTGATATGTAGCTTATGCATAGTTTTTTATTTATTATATATTGAATTACTAAGATTTGATGTTTGTGGATTTATGCTTTTCGATTCTAAACATTGCAGAAATTAATAGATGTAAATATGGCAACGTGTGTTACAATGGTGGTACCTGCACAGAAGAAACTTACCCATATAACTGTCAGTGTCCAGCCGGTTTCTCTGGCTCCAGTTGCGAGATTGGTAACAGTATATCATTTCTATTTACATGTTTATTAATCCCTAGAAATGAGTTTATTTCTATTTCTTAAAGGCTTTTTTTTCTATTTTTTTTGCGTCCTGTTATAGTTTCCAAAAATTAACTCATTGGCCAATTATCTTAACCGTAATTAGCTTCTTATATTAAATGGAAGTCAAAATACTACTTTGCTTCCATGTTGCTACTTTTAACGACAAATAATTTTATATTTAGAACATCATTCTTCAGGTGAAAATAGAGGGTTTACGCGCCTTTTTCGTGCATTAAAATATGTAGAAGTAGGATGACGTATTTAATGCCCAAGCGCACGCGACGAGAGATTCAATAGTCTTTTATGCAAGGAATAATACTGTAGATATATAACACTCATACTTCAGAACTTTAGCACTGACACTTTTTGGTGGTTGAATTGGTAGTTTACCCTTCGAATTACGACAGTAAGCCACTTGAAATTCACTAGAGCATAGTACATACTGGTGTTCATCCTTCACCGGAAATAGCGCATAAAAACATTAAAAAGGAAATTAAAAATACCATTCGTTTAACTACTACATCACATACACCCGTTAACAGTTTTCCACCTCGTACACAACCGTGCTAGACTGTACACAAGGCAATGTTGTTTTTCGCAAATGTTTCCTAAAAGCAGCTGGAGCTGATGGATAACTCTGAAATACAATTTGAGAGAAGTCTTTATTACATACTTTTATTTTATGCTTTTCAGTGGATTACTGATTTATCCGTGAAAATTATATTTGATAATTTCACAGTGAAAATTATCAAAATATAGTTTCATACTTTTCAATGACGAAACTACATGTTTAAGATTTTCCCCATGTGGTACCTCAATTTTATTTTTGCTCTTGATGACATTTGGGCATATTTAAGTATCCTACGAGCAATAACTGCCGTATGCTTTATGAAAACTTGAAAAACAATGACAGCCAATAGCCCGAAGAATACGTAAACAACCCATCGTTCGTAGGGCAGCCTTTCAACTGTTTCAACAATTTCAAGTTTTCCAATTACCTAGCCGCTTTTTGAATGTTTACACATCCGTCAACACTTATTTATTGCATGTTACAATCCTCAAATAAGTTTTCTTTCTTTTAAAAAGGTGTATGACTAACATTTCCAAATGATATCCCTCTGAATCAAACACAATTATACACAACTTTTAAAAAATGGCGACCGCTTACATTTAACAGAGCCGGGTCTAATATAAAATCGCAGTAAGTAACAGAAATATGGATGGATGGTTGGACTTTTTCTTCTATTAGAATTATTTGTTTTTATTATTTAAACAAGCGATCATTCATATTTTTTAATAAAATGAATAATATCACCGCCATTTAAAGTTGATTGTCGAACTTATTTTTTCAGCCCAAGACTTCTTGACTAAAATTCGACAAAATGAGGCTCTCAATGGGGAAAACAGATTTTAATATTAACGTTAATATTAAGGAAATTTCGTTTTAATTTGTTTTTAAGCATAAGATAAAAAGAAATTTGTTTGTTGTGTAAGATGTAATTTTATTTCATCGAGTGGGCTTTAAAAACATTATTCTCGCAAGTGGCGTAGCCACGAGTGAGAATACTGGTTTTAAAGTTCACAAATATCCTCTATATAAATGAAATAATGAGAAATATGGATGAAATTAATTGCGTTTTTTTTTTTTCGTATTTTCGCTGTAAAAAATTATTTTTTTACCGCAGTGAAACATATTTTCCGTATTTTCTCTGGTGTCTTGCCGGACTACTTTCTGCTATATACAGATAAATTAATATACAAAATTAAAGGGAGAGTCATTCAAAATCTGAAATAAGAGAAAATGTATATAATAATCAGAAAATTCAAGTTTTTTTTCTACAAATACAGGATTTATTTTCATCTTGTGGTATGAAAATTATCATATTTCTCTCGTGGTTACCGTCACTCATGACATATTTCTTTTCATACCACTCGATGAAAATAAATACTGAATCTTTAGAAAAAAAACTTGGATATCCTCTATACATTTTGTACAAAAGACGGATTTTGATACAGAAAATGCGTTTGGGCTTGATTAAGTGGTATATACAAACATGACTTACAAAGTCAACAGAAACGCTGCAATTCATCGCGAGTTTGGTAAAAGTATTCATTTTGCAGAAAAAGCAAATACTGCTTTAAAACCAGACTTATTAACCTTCATAAAATTGTTTAGTTTGGAAAAATAGACAAAGTTATGATGGAGAAATAAGTTGAAACATGATCTCCGTCAACCTTTTTACTTTGGTTTTCGATTTTTTGAGCAGCTATTTCCGGTGAACGCTGAACAACAGTGGTTCAGCCACCGCATAATTCCTGTATAGGCTGTCAAGGAGTTTACTAGTGCTACTCTCTTCGCTTTCGCAAGGAACTGATAAGTTCTGTAAATGCCAGAGCAGATCTTTAGGAGTATCTAATGTTTAGGTGCGAAAGGATTTTTTAATCAATCACAACGAATGTGACCTACACTTTTCGGGAATCGAATCAAGGTCACCCGATTCACAGTTAAACGTTCTACCTATTGGGCTAACATGACTGTTCTACACTGGCATTTTTGTCATTTTTATGCCTTGCATATTTGCACTCATGTTGAAGATTGATTATTATTTACATGTTTTTACAGAAATAATTCATTTTAGTTTTTGGAAGTTTGTATCTCACGTTAGTTCTCACGTGATGAGCACAGGTCCCATAACGCTGAATTTTCGTTTTTTTAGCTCACATAAGCTAGCTCAGGGTGAGCTTTTAGGATATTTGAATGTCCGTCCTTCTCTGTTCATTTCACAATATTTTACCATTAAATACATTTTCATAATTTTCATGAAAATTAGGATGAATCTGGAGGCGTGCTGCTTTAACACTCTAGTGGTCACATTTTTGACTCAAGTATCATCAAACTTGGTTAGGATGATTGTCTAGGTAATTGCTCGGATTAGTTCGAACATGGATCATCTCGGATGAAAACCTAGGTTGAAGAAGCTAAAAATAGAAAAATCTTAACACTCTAGTGGCTACTGTTTTGATCAAATATCCTGTAAATTAGTCTTAAAGTTTGTTTGAATATGAGTCACCTTGGGTCAAAAACTAAGTCACTCTGTCCAAATATAGAAAAATATTGTTAACATTCTAGTCACATTTTTTATTCAATTATCATCAAACTTTGTCAGGATGCTTGTCTAGGTCATTGCTCGAATGAGTTTGAACATGGGTCATCTGGGATGAAAAATAAGGTCACCGGAGCTAAAAACAAAAAAATCTTATTAACACTCTAGTGGCTACTGTTTTGATCAAAATGCCTGTAAGTTGGTCTGAATGTTTGTTTTGATGATTTCTAAGTCAGGTTCGAACATGGGTCATCTTGGATGAAAATCTAGGTCACACCGCCTCAATATAGAAAAACCTTGTAAACACTTTAGTGGTCACATTTTTGACTCAATTATCATCAAAGTTGGTCAGGATGCTTGTCTATGTAATAGCTCGGATGAGTTCGAACATTGGTCATCTCGGTTGGAAAAACTAGGTCACAGGAGCTAAATAATAAAAAAAACCTTGTTAAAACTCTAGTGGTCACATTTTTGCCTCAATCATCATCAAACTTTGTCAGAATAATTGTCTAGGAAATTGCTCGGATGAGTTCGAACATGGGTCATCTCGAATGAAAAAGTAGGTCACAGGAGCTAAAAGTAGAAAAACCTTGTTAGCACTCTAGTGGTCACATTGTTTACTCAATTGTCAACAAACTTGGTTAGGATGCTTATCTAGGTAATTGCTCAGATGAGTTCGAACATGGGTTATCTCGGATGAAAAACTATGTCAAAGGAGCTAAAAATAGAAAAATCCTGTTAACACTCTAGTGGCTACTGTTTTGATCCAAATATCCTGGAAATTGATCTGAAAGTTTGATTTGATGATTTCTAGGTCAAGTTTGAATATAGGGCACCTTGGGTAAAAAACTAGGTCACACTGCCCAAATATGGAACAACCTTGTTAACACTCTTGTGGTCACTTTTTTGACCCACCTGTCATGAAACTTGGACAGAATGCTTGTCTAGGTAATTGTTCGGATGAGTTCGATGGGTCAGGTGAGCGATTTAGGGTCATCTTGGCCCTTTTGATTTTTATTGCCATCTTTAAATTACGGAACACAAAATGAGTTCTTGTTCTTTTATTTTCAGTAAAAGTTACAAGTAGTGGACTAAAGTTCGTCAGAATACCTTTTGGTCATTCGTTGAGTTTAACTTGTAGTGATTCTATTCCTTATTTCACCTGGGTTTGGATAAAACCAACAGACTGTCATGGGTTTCATAACTCTGACTTTGCTAGACGTATGTTGATATTCTTTTATTCATAATGACATCAAGAAAAATCTTTTTCGTTGTGCATACGTTGGCATATATTTTCCAACAGTTTAGTATATAATTAACCCAATTGTATAAACGTTGGTTAAATTAACCCTGGGTTAAACGCTAACCGTGGGTTAAATTTAACCAACTTTGGTTAACTAACCAATTTGGTTAGTCACTTGTATAAACCGAGATAACCAAAAGGTTAACAAACCAAAATGGTTAAACAAACCAAAATGGTTAAAATTAACCGCTGGTTAAACTAACCAAAACTAATCCCGACATGCAATAAATTCTATATCCGGTTATGTTATTTTCGCGGAATATGTCAAAATTTATTAACACATGGCTTACGATTCCATTTTTATTACAATCGAAAACTTTGATAGTAGAGTTAAAATCGGTTCAAATTTTCAATTAAGATGTTAATTGTCACCACACTAATTACATATCATCATTAAACAAATGTACAAAATATAACTTTTACGTAGGATGAACTTAAGTTTATGACCTCGGAACTGATGTCACGGGAATAAAATTTAAATCAAGTATACCACGAATATTGTCGCTATAGTTATTTGCCTATAAACATGGTTCAGAACGAATTTATTATGTTTTTCATGCAAAAATATTAGGAATTGTGATTATAAAATGATGAAGTAGTGAAATTAATTCGTATTTTTCCATTTTTACTGACGGTTCTTGTCGGTAATTAGTGAGACCGCATGGTTGCTATGGGCTTTGTTTACAAATTAAAATGTACTGCAAATGAGCAAATATCAAAATCATCCGTCAACTGGGACAGAAAATGGTTAGAATGTTAATATTTTCATACAAGAACCACTCGATGCAGAAGTATTGACGCATATATTTCATATCAGATTCGTACCTAAAACGTTCGAACCCAAAATATTTTGTGTAACATCAGATGTAATTTTTGAATGATTTTTGCCCCAAACTACTCTCTGTAGTTTCTCTATATAATATATGAAACTTCTGTTTCAGTAACTAAATATCATATCAGTCACCTTTGGGAAATCTTGTTGCATTTGTCAAAGCTATGTTTCATGATAGAAGAGCTTTACTGAAAGTTTACCATATTATAGCAAAATAAATAATAGAATAAGGTCTAGTTCTTGCTTATTAACTTAACAACAACAACAACAACAACAACAAAAAAACATGAAAAAAAACCAAAATCACTTTGCTTTCTTGTGACTGTATGACTGACATCCTTTATTTTAAACATTCAACATGTTTTATAATTCTCACTAGTCACAACACTGAAATGCAAAATCAACTTGGTTCCCAGCAGTAAATTTACTTAACAGAGAAAAAACTAAATGATCAATAACTATGAAAAAGAAAACAATAGTCATATTAAATTTACCATAATTAATTCATGAACAATCAAAAATGATTTTTAATTTACCTCTACTTCAATTTTGTATTATTTTTATTTAATACCCTACAATATTATGTTTAGGAATTCTTACATCTTATATAATAACTGTACTACTTATGCATGTATCTTGTTAGTAAAAATACTTGACACTTAAATGAATGATTGGAACCTGTCAGTGAGGCTGGCCAACATTATACTAGTCCAGTAGCTTTAGGAATAGCTAGGCTATATGTCAGGTAGCAAGACACCTCACCCCCAGACACTTCACCCCTCAAATTTTGAAGAAACTTCACCCCTTAAGACACTTCACCCCCCAAAATCAGTAAGACACTTCCCCCCTCATCCAATTTTTTTCTATAAAGTAAATAAAACAAGTTGGTCAACAACAAAATGCTTATATATGTTTATATTTATTATATGTCATTGAAGTAGGTAAACCAGGGTTTCAATATATGTACATAATGTAATGAATAGTATATGACTGTTACCCAACAAACAATAAGTTAGCCTATATATACTTTAATAAATGTATACATGTAGTCTATAACTGGTTGAAAATTAAAAAGTGTCCAGATATGTTTTCTAGAATTCTATCTATTGTTAAATTATTATTATTTTGTAAAATATTCTCATCTACATTGAAAGTCTGAATAAATTATTTAATAAATAAAATACATCCTCATTTAACAATGGAATAATGGTCTAAATCTCTCTCTCCCTCCCTCTATTTATTGCTTATTTATTAACCCCCTCCCTCCCCTCTAAGAAATATCAAGAGTAGCAATGGGGATGAGATATTGAATAATATCTCCACATGGCCATTTCCAAGGTATAATGCTAAATATACTTAATAATGCTTTCATTCATCTGAGTTCAATCATAAATATTTACTTTCATTGTTTACATTATATAAAGAAGAAGTATTTTTAGAGTCAAAGCAGTTTAATTCAAAATAATAATAATAAAAGAAATGGACATGAAATTGTAAAAACAAAATGTATTTCTGTTTGAGTACCGGTACATATAGAATGAAAATATTAATGTTAAGAATTGCCTTTTTCCCATTCAGTACTATATTGTGGCACATTAAATCAGACCTAAAGCAGCTTCCTATCCTTAGAAAAGTAAAACAATCTTTTCAATAATTCATAAGTGAGAACAAATATCTTGTTGTTCAGTTAAATTCTGAAGAATGTGTCAGTGTGTATGCCTAAATTTAGTTAATTTGAAAAAAAGACCTTTATTTGGAAAAAAATGAGGCTATTTGGGGACATTTTACAAGTTGAAAGTTAAAAGGTTGATAAAATAACTTTATGATATATACTTGTGTGTGAATTCATGATCATAAAGCTTGTAACTTGATAAATAACAGTATATAAATAACACATGGGTTTGTAGGTAACAGTAAAAATATCATCCCGAGGAAAATACTGTTACCCGAGGCGTAGCCGAGGGTAACAGTATTTTACGAGGGATGATATTTTTACTGTTACTCACAAACCCATGTGTTATTTATTTTATTACCCCGAACAAAAATACTGCGATGATCTGAAATTTTCAACTAAATCTAACTGTAACAAAAAAATCAAGAGTAACAATGATAACTAAACTGTCCTTACCTTTCAAGTTTTAAGTGTACTTTAGGCCTACTTGAGAAGTTTCCTTTTTCTTTTATTCTTTATGCAAGTGATGATATCTACAAATCATAAACATACAATAAGCTAGGTTTTATTTAGAAAACAAACACTAACCCATTTACACAGTTATGATCTGTGAAATCTGATCCTTCTGTTTCCAGAATATTCTTAGCATGGTTTTTGACAAAATAACGATGATATCCTATGTCTGTCCACCATCTCTGTAACGTTTCACTGATTAGAAGTGTTAAATAATCCTTTGATGCATGCTTAAATCGTCTGCATGTTCCAGTTTGACAATTAATTCCCTGCGGTCTGGAGACCGCAGGGTATTGGTACGCGTTTAACTTTCGAGGCATGGAGGAGCACGTGACCTGTTTTCGGTACATGGAGGAGCATGTGATCTGTAAACCGTATATGATTGGTTAACTGACCTTTTCGAAAACCTGGATAAATACCGTTTGCCGGTACGTAACGGATTTCTCTAGGGAATTAGTGAGAATAAGACATAATTAAGAACAAAAAAAACGATTACGTGATATTTCTAATTTTCTATAATTATTTTACCCTTAAAGGTTGAAAAACTTGAATGATGTGTTTGAAATTTATCAATGTTTCTTTAATATGTATCTCAAATTTTACAAACAATAAATTGTTTATACTAAAAATCTACAAAATTAAAATATTCGTAGTGGCATCTGTCATAATAAATAGAGATATTTTCTGCGTAAACCTGTGTGTTTACTTTTTTTTTGCTCGGAATTATTCATAAAATGGTAGGCCTATTAAATAATTTTCTTAAAAAGAAATAATTGTTTTATGTTCGACCTTCTTCGGTCATCAGTTTCCAAAGACCTTCTTCTATATTGATCGATTATTGTCAACTATATTCCTGATACAAACGTTTATTAATCCCCCCCAAACAATGTTGAAAATAGCTAAATGAAATATCTTTATATCATTAAAAATGTGCCCCGCAGGAAACCATTTTTCTTGTTATTAACGTTGCAAGTACTTCCGTTGAAAACGGATGTTCACTTTTTGACTATTCGACAAAAAGATATTTTAAACACGAAAAGCACACCAGGGTGTGAACTACTAAATTTTATGGGTGTCATGGATACTCCATAGAAGAAATTGATGTCCTATCGGGGTTTACCGACGAAAATAAGAATAAGAATGGCGGCCATTTTATTTCATTTTATTTAGAAAATAGACCACGTGACCAGATTTTATACTGTTTAAAATACTGTTACCTATGTAACAGTACAAAATTCTTAGTCACGTGGTACACTTGCATTAACAGTAAAAATAACTCCCAGAGACCTATGGGAAATTAGCATTACGAAAAAAGTGAGGGGTAATAAATATTTATCACACTAACTACATGTAGATATTGTTTCTGTTAGTGGTTTAACTCGTAGTACAAATACTTACTTAACAAATCTTTCATAACAATATATAAAAATGTACATCGTGATTAGTTGCTCAAGTATTTGAAGCAAAAGTGTGACAATGACTAACTTGACAAATCTTTGCATAAACCATATACAGTATAAAAATGCATTAATTATATTCATAAACAATAAATGAAACGATTGTATCTACATCCTAAGAAAAATTGAAAGAGGAGGATGGAGTCGGAGGAGGTGGGTTTTCTTAATAAAGAATGGCGAGGAACCTTCCACGCCAAAATTATTTCTTTGTGATTGATCTAATGTAATGATTGGTTAATCGGCATCACGTGACTTGGATTTTGATATTGATTGGCTTAGAATTTAATAAATCTTGCTAAGCTAAAACCCGACACTTAACGGGTAAAATTTTGTACAGTAAGGAGAGCAAGGTCAATGACATAAATTATTTTATGTGGGCATAAAATCCTTATTGCCATCGAGAATCGGCGATAATCACTGAAAGGAGTTTGTAGATTTTAGTTAATTTGTTTACCACTCCGATGATAGGTTGACACCGCCTATTTATTCGTTTCTGTTAACGGTACAAAAACATGCATTTACTTATTTAAGAAGTGTCATAAAGATCTGGTTACACGTATACTGAACATGTTATGCATAAGAGCATCCGCGCCATATGTAGCACCTAATTTCATATTATTCTAAGCTCATGCAAGTCTAATATTGATTTTTAATCTACTATAAGTCTTTCTTACTGTAGCAAATACATTACATGAACATAATTATAACAATACTCGGCCTTTACCAACAATACACAGCAACAAAGTTCTTGTGTTTTCAGATACAATACGTGTATTCTACTTGGCTACTGCAGGTATTGGTGATGCCGGAACTTACATCTGCAAATCGTCAGAATCCGAGTCTGAGGAGTATTTTAATGTAGAAATCGTATGTGAGTATGAGATAGGGTCCCTGGTACCAGGCTTTTACTGCCCGGCTATAGACTATACGTTAATTTAAAAGGAAATAAAATATAAATAAAATAAAAAAATATATAGAATTATATACCTATCAGTGAACTTTTCAGTATCATTTTCTTGTTGGGCGCTTTAACGCAATGATAACCGTAGGGTATTTCGGTAATGGACCAATCGCATCGTTTCGACTAACGATGTAACAATAAAAATCGAGAGATTCTGATTAAAACGGATGACATTGCGTAGACTGGTCCCCTGCGCACAAGGAAAGGGAACAAGATTAAACGGAAGCAGTTCATTGAATGCCAAATGACACTTTAAAACGGAAAATGCAAAATAAAAAATG
The DNA here is from genome assembly GCF_026571515.1 of Ruditapes philippinarum. NCBI lineage: Eukaryota > Metazoa > Mollusca > Bivalvia > Venerida > Veneridae > Ruditapes > Ruditapes philippinarum. The sequence continues at coordinate 123,961 of NW_026858349.1, read as the reverse complement.
AACGATTTTTTATCTGACTCCCCCGTTCTTAGGCTTTGCCTACTTTCATATTAATACATCTGTAATATAAACAACTTTCTGTTCTTTAGCCTTTTTGGGGGAGTGCAGATATTCCTTCACCAAACACAATGACTGAATGATACGAATCCCATTCACTTTGTTTTTTTTTTCTAATAAACAATAGTATATAACAATTCACCGTGTAAAAATGAGTCTCTGTAAAATGTAATTTTCTCCCTCTGTAAAAAAAAGACTTCTTTCTGTGTATAAACGAGTCTATTTCCCGCGTAAAAACGGGTCTACTTCCTGAGTGTGTTAAAACAAGACTACTTCCTGTGTTTAAACGAGTCTGCTTCCTGTGTAGAAACAAGACTACTTCCTGTGAAAAAACGAGTCTACTACCTGTATATAAACGAGTCTACTTTCTATTTACGCAAGAAAGGTACATATTAAGGCTCACAAGAAAGGTACAGTGATCGGAAGAATAAGGTGCTATGAATTGTATAAGCTTTAATGATTTGGTGCAGTGATTTCGTTTATCCACAGTGAATAGGGCAAATGTGTTTTAAAGAGATATTTTCATACTTTTCATATTTTACAGTAGTGAGATACATCTGCTTTAATACGCGCGAATGAAAATCGAATTAAGAATAAAGAATTATATCCATATATTATTGACAAAAGGACGTGATATGTACCTCCTATCTATTGTCATAAACATGCTATTTAAATAGCGGTTAGAGGATTTACAATGATCTTCTTTATGACTGTCACTAAATTACTTTTTTATCTAGATCTTATTACAAATGTATACAATATTTTTTCTCTTTCCACAGACACGTTGGTGTGGATCTCAAAATGCGTTAAAATCCCAATAATTGAATATTTACCAATGCCAGCACATACAGGCATATCTATAAGAAAACTGCATTTACGCTGTTTTGAAAAAATAAATCACTTTTCAACGTCTATAATTTCAGCTGTTTTGAAAGAAAAAAAAATCATATTTCAACGTCTATAATTATATTTTAACAAATTTTGAGCTCCACAGCCAAAGTGTCTGTTTCCATCGAAATATAACACACTGTATTACCGGCGGCAGTGATGGCAGATCACTACAGTGATGGCAGATAGCTAAAATTTACCGCTCGGTACAGGTAGGTTATAAATTTGGTTGGTATTATTATATTACACAAATACGACCCATTTCATTGCTATGAAACTATTGTCCATTGACTGGAGATACTGTTAGGTAATTTTGGACTCGTTTTTCCTGTTTTTAGACTATTTTGAGCAGGTTTAAAGTGACAGCTTCGGAAAAATCCGTGAAAATGTCTGTTTTTTGTTCAAAATATCTCAAGTTTTAAGTAAATGGCAGGACTTCGTGTTATTAATATAGACGTTCATCCATTGGGGTCACGCAAGCCAAATATCTATCCCGTGAGTCTTTTCTTGAAAGTTTTACAGACGTTCAATCCGGTCCGGTTGAAGAAAAAATGTTGCCGTTGTGGGCAGATACTTATTTTAAATGCTGCCGTCGATGGCAGAAATACCATGAAAGTGGCTAACATTCTGACAGAAAATCAAGGTCAATCTTTTATCAATTCCTCTATTCTTTGCGCCCTTTTAGTCGGAATTGAGACATTAAACTATCATTTCTAATATTTTCTCAAGAAAGAAAAGTAATTAATGCGGTATGTGCATCGAAAAAGCTTTTTAGCAACACGCAGATACAATACAAAATGTGATGATTCAGTACGACCAAATTGCACTATAAATAGAGCAATTAAGATGAAGAAATTCAGTTTTCTATATTCATGCATGTGTGCTTGATCTGTTGTGTCTGTCAGTTACATGCATACAATACCATATGTATCTTAAGTTTAGCAGCGCATAATTCACTGCCTTTTCAAGACATAACGCCATTTGCATATTACAGCTGTTACTTCAGTAAGTGGATATTCATTTGCTTGCATATGACATTATTTTCTCGAGGTAATAATGTTCATCGCTTTATAAGTTACTTAATCGAGGTAATAAAGGGGAGACTATTAACCTTGCAACTGACAAGATCTGTGGACATCAGTGTATCATAAAACAATGTATGTTAATGTAAAATGGAGATTAAGATAATATTATCGACACTTCAAATATTTTCCTATATTATCAAGTTCTTGAAAAACACGACAACGTGGATTCATTTCTTTAAATTTTCATGTTTGAAATCGCGTTGTATGTCCACCTTAATTTTAGTACTGTTGTTAATATTTTAGCATAGTAAACGTAATTCAAAGACAAACTACAACGCGATTTCAAACATGAAAATTTAAAGAAATGAATCCACGTTGTCGTGTTTTTCAAGAACTTGATAATATAGGAAAATATTTGAAGTGTCGATAATATTATCTTAATCTCCATTTTACATTAACATACATTGTTTTATGATACACTGATGTCCACAGATCTTGTCAGTTGCAATGTTAATAATCTTCCCTATATTACCTCGATTTAGTTACTTATAATATGCAGCATTGGCGCCGACTAAGTAAATTTCAGGCTTTATATGTCATAAAGCGATGGACCTCGAGAAATTAATGTCCACTTACTGAAGTTACAGTTGTAATATGCAAATGGCGTTATGTCTTGAAAAGGCAGTGAATTATGCGCTGCTAAACTTAAGATACATATGGTATTGTATGCATGTAACTGACAGACACAACAGATCAAGCACACATGCATGAATATAGAAAACTGAGTTTCTTCATCTTAATTGCTCTATTTATAGTGCAATTTGGTCGTACTGAATCATCACATTTTGTATAGTATCTGCGTGTTGCTGAAAAGCTTTTTCGATGCACATACCGCATTAATAACTTTTCTATCCTGAGAAAATATTAGAAATGATAGTTTAACGTCTCAATTCCGACTAAAAGAACGCAAAGAATAGAGGAATTGAGAAAAGATTGACCTTGATTTTCTGTCAGAATGTTAGCCACTTTCATGGTATTTCTGCCATCGACGGCAGCATTTAAAATAAGTATCTGCCCACAACGGCAGCATTTTTTCTTCGACCGGACCAGATTGAACGTCTGTAAAACTTTCAAGAAAAGACTCACGGGGTAGATATTTGGCTTGCGTGACCCCAATTGATGAACGTCTATATTAATAACACAAAGTCCTGCCATTTAGTTAAAACTTGAGATATTTTGAACAAAAAACAGACATTTTCACGGATTTTTCCGAAGCTGTCACTTTAAACCTGCTCAAAATAGTCTAAAAACAGGAAAGAACGAGTCCAAAATTACCTAATAGTATCTCCAGTCAATGGACAATAGTTTCATAGCAATGAAATTGGCCGTATTTGTGTAATATAATAATACCAACCAAATTTATAACCTACCTGTACCGAGCGGTAAATTGCAGCTATCTGCCATCACTGCAGTGATCTGCCATCACTGCCGCCGGTAATACGGTGTGTATAAGGATCTTACATCGGCTGCCGGTAAAGACCGGAATATCTAGCTCGAGGGTAACTGTTTACGGCAGTAACGAGGCATTGTCGAGTTTCTGCTTAACACCCGGGCGAGAGCTAGATATTCCGGTCTGTTACGACAGTAAGTGTTTGATTCTTTTTCTTACATATTACAATAATTATCATATATAATAATATTTCGGAAAGAAATTACGAAAACTGATATTTTCATTTAGCACTTTTTTTCTTTGAGTAGCTTATGACATTACAACTTCATTCATAGCTGTAGATGACGTCATTCTTAGGACGCAATTCATTCATAAAAGGCGCGCGGGAATGACGTCATTTAAAGCACGAGACGGTGTAAACGGTACATGCAATCTCCACACAGTGATCTCCCCTTAATTCTTCGGCGTAGATCTCTGCCACCAAGGTCCCAATATATCAGAATTTCTGATATACTATATTTTTTCAAAAATTGTTTTATCTACTGCTTTTATCTATCAGATAAGTTTTCTCTCATTTATTTAACAATGTTTATGAATAAATAAATAAATAATATGAATATTTAGAAATAATTTTAAAAATTATGAGATTATTTTCTACCGAGACGATATTTTGATATTTTATATTTTTTAGCTTTTGAATTTATATTTCGTTATTTTGTATACTTTCGATAATTTTTTAATAAACTATATGGAACGTAGGCACTAAAAGTAAAAAATAAAACAGAAAGAGAAAAATAACGTTAGATTTTCTTTGTAACGGTCAATATTTACATTTGAATTTCGACGTTACGTCATGTGACTTTCATCATCATGTGACGTCTTTGAAGGCAGTGATTACAATTCTGCCAAGGGAGGTAATCACTGTGAGGAGTTTGCGGTACATGTAGATAATCATGACTGGTATGCAATATTCAACATATACACACTGTTATAAATCTGTTCATGTTTACCTTTTCGTTTTTTTGCCCAATAGGGACACAAAATTTAGTTAATTGTTTTCTGAATGATTTACAATTGAATCTGTTATTATATTACTGTAGCATACTGCTTTCGCTATTGATAGATCTTTGATGATATACGCGACACATTGATGAACTTCCGGTGTTTGTCTCGTGTGGTACTTGAGGGACGCCACAATCATGCCACATTCAAAAGCTATAAATTTCTTGCAATAAAGCCAAGTTTTATCTTTCAAAATGTTAAGTTTATGTTATAAGTACTATTTTACTCTTAAATGTCTACATACAATTTTCTGAATTGTAAACAAGATATGACAGATGTTTCAACATTGTTTATTAACCAGGTTTTCAATTTTGAAAATCCTGGTTATTAGATTGGGGTATGGCGGGCGGATGGGCGGATGGGCGGCTGGGCGGATGGGCGGCTGGGCGGATAGGCGGGCGTGCGTCAAACGAAATTGTGTCCGCTCTGTAACTCTTCAACCCTTTGAAGAATTTTGATGAAACTTCAGACAAATGTTTACCACATCAAGATGACGTGCAGAACGCATGTTCCGCATGGCTGGCTCCAAGGTCAAGGTCACAGTGACATTAACATTGAAAATCCTGTTTACATGATTTTAACTTGTTTTAATATAATATTATTTCATTAATCAAAGCATTTTATTAACCAAGTTTTCCGAAGGAAAAAACTGGTTATTTTCAAAAGAACTGGTTATTAGATTGAGGTATGTCGGCGGGCGGGCGTAAACAATTTCTTCTGTGCGCAACTCCTCCTACATTTCTCAACGGATTTTGACCAAACTTTCACAGAAGCTTTGTCATCAAGTGCCCTGGCAATATTTGACCTAATTATGGCCCTTTGTTTTTTTTCCTTATATAGAATATATAGTGAACAATTTCTTCTGTGCACAACTCCTCCTACATTTCTCAACGGATTTTGACCAAACTTTCTCAGTTCTAAGCTTTGTCATCAGGTGCCCTGACACATATTGTCAGGGTTTTGCAATTGGTATATATTTGACCTAATTATGGCCCTTTGTTTTTTTTCATTATATTGAATATATAGTGAACAATTTCTTCTGTGCGCAACTCCTCCTACATTTCTCAACGGATTTTGACCAAACTTTCACAGAAGCTTTGTCATCAAGTGCCCTGGCGCATATTGTCGGGGTTTTGCGATTAGATAATATTTGACCTAATTATGGCCCTTTGTTTTTTTTTCCATATATAGAATATATAGTGAACAATTTCTACAGTGCGCAACTTCTCCTACATTTCTCAACGGATTTTGACCAAACTTTCACAGAAGCTTTGTCATCAAGTGCCCTGGCGCATATTGTCAGGGTTTTGTGATTGGATAATATTTGACCTTATTATGGCCCTTTGTTTTTTTTCCTTATACAGAATATATATATAGTGAACACTTCTTCTGTGCGCAATTCCTCCTACATTATTCATGTTTTACATTGCACATAGTTACATTGTTTGTTGCTTGTATTTGTATTTCAAATACAACATATTTATCTACAATGGTGATAATTGAAAACCTGGTTTCATGGCATTGCCATGTTTCTTGTTTTTGTTTTATATGAAGAAATGGATAAATTGTAAAACGAATAATTTATATACTTTGTTTAAGGGAGTTCAGTGATATGTACTTTTGAAAACCAGGGTTTATGTCAATGGGAAAATAAGTTGTATGGATACCCTCATGTTGACTATATTCCATGGAAACTAGAGCACGGTCGACTTGAAGATCATTCCCTAGGAACGAGTAAGTATGAGTACAATTAGGACAAATTTCGGACAATTCTTAGCAAATAATAACATAAATCATATTTAAGTTAACACTTAGTCTATTCAAAAACATATAGTCTATTCAAAAACATCGATGCATTCATTTTATTTGAACCATATCAGAGTGATTGATGAACAAAACAATAAACATTAAAGTCAAATTAAAGGGAGCAATGTTCTGAAAAAGGGTTGTTTCCTAAATAAATCAAAACACAGTGTACATATTCGCAGGTCATCTGTTTCTTTAAGCACATTAAGAAACGTCGATACTATTGTCTTTTACCAGCCTGATAATCATTGGCTGTTATACAGTCTGCACTGTTTTAAGATGAAAGAGAAAGTATAGAAATATTGTGATCCATTATAAGCATCACTAAATATAATTATTTACATTGGAACATCACGTGGTGCAAATGCTGTAAGTTCATTGGCTACATTTCACAAAGCGTGAAAGCCGAGAAAGGTAATATTCATCGTTATGTTTACGTATCCCCTTTTCTGCTTTCAAATTATAATTAACAAAAGTTGTTAATTATTTATAGAAAATGGAACATATCTGACGATACAATCAAAAACTCGCGTAAGATCTGAACTGCATTCACCTATTTTACCAGCCAATCAAACCATTTGTTTTGAATTTTGGTACCGGATATCTATAAATGGATCTGGAACAGTGTCGATGGCTCTATTAGAGGTATATATCCTTTGTTGTATTAAAAAACATCATGCTACAATATATTTCTACACGTTTTATTGAACAAGAAAATGCTAACATTTTAACTAGATTATTTTTCAGACACGGAATATATACAAATAGAAATCACCTTTATTGATTTTTGATAGTAAAAATCAACAGTCAAAAGCACGTGGTATTGTTTTCTTAACCGTCCGTGCAACTCAAACCGTAGCTCGGCATGAAATCATTAAATCTTTCGGCAAGACGGCGGCGAAGTGCTAAACTTTAACTTTCGGAAACTACTAGGTAGTCTATGTTCGAAATTAGTTTTTAGCTCACCTGTCACTTTGTGACAGGGTGAGCTTTTGTGATCGCTTTTCGTCCGGCGTCCGTCCGTCCGTCGTCCGTAAACTTTTACTTTAAATAACATCTCCTCATAAACCACTGAGCCAATTTCATCCAAACTTCACAGGAATGTTCCTTTGGTGGTCACCTTTAAAATTTTTTCAAAGAATTTAATTCCATGCAGAACTCTGGTTGCCATGGCAACCAAAAGAAAAAACTTTAAATATCATCTTCTAAAAAACCAAAAAAGCTAGAGCTTATATATTTGGCATGAAACATCTTCTAGTGAGTGTCTACCAAGTTTGTTCAAATAAAAGCCCTGGGGTCAAAATTGGCCCCGCCCCAGGGGGTCATTGATTTTCCCTATATGTATATAGTAAACACTTTAAAAATCTTCTTTTAAAGAACCCAAAGAGCTAGAGCTAAATATTTAGCATGAAACATCTTCTAATGGGTGTCTACCATGTTTGTTTAAATAAAAGCCCTTGGGTTAAAATTGGCCCCGCCCCAGGGGGTCATTGATTTTTCCTAAATGCATATAGTAAAAACTTAAAAATCTTCTTTTAAAGAACCCAAAGAGCTAGAGCTAAGATATTTAGCATGAAACATGTTCTAATGGATGTCTACCAAATTTGTTCAAATAAGAGCCCTTGGGTCAAAATTGGCCCCGCCCCAGGGGGTCATTGATTTTCCCTATATGAATATAGTAAAAACATAAAAATCTTCTTTTAAAGAACCCAAAGAGCTAGAGCTAAGATATTTAGCATGAAACATGTTCTAATGGATGTCTACCAAGTTTGTTCAACTAAGAGCCCTGGGGTCAAAATTGGCCCCGCCCCGGGGGACATTGATTTTCCTTATATGTGTATAGCAAAACTTAAAAATCTTCTTGGAAATAACCCGAATAGCTAGAGTTTAGATATTAGGCATGAAACATCTTCTAGTAAGTGTCTACAAAGATTGTTCAAATAAAAGCCCTTGGGTCAAAACTGGCCCTGCCCCAGGAGTGTCATTGTTTTTAAATGATAGTATATGTGTAAAAAAAAACTTAAGAAATCTTTTTTTAAAAAACCCAACAAGCTAGACCTTAGATATTTAGCATGAAAGATCTTCTAATAGGTGTCTACCAAGTTTATTCAAATAAAAGCCCTGGGGTTTAAACTTGCCCGCTCCAGGTGAGCGACTTCAGGGCCATCATGGCCCTCTTGTTTATAAGTTGATATTTGGTTTTTTAATAGATTATATATTGTTTTTCAATTTACTTAGAGGCATGCTACATAACAGGATACGATCACGCCATATTCTTTGCCGGATTATTGGTGGACTTTCCGTCCTATCACAGTATAAAAATCAAAGGGCTGCAAGCTCTGTGGTATTTTATGATCTTTGCAATCTAAAGCATACTGACTTTCTGTATGTATTTTCCTGTATAAGTTTATTTTTATATACCATAATTCATCTTACGCAGCGACTGCGTTTATATTTTTTACTATAACAGTTTGAGATTTATACATTTGGAATTTTGCATGACTAGAGTTGCATCAAAAAATCACTTATGTTCATTTTTTTATGACAGCCACACTTTATCCTTGCATATCGTGGCTCCGTCCCTAAAGATGACACTTAAAAAAAAGTTGCCTCGACTAGGATTTAAACCCCAGACCTCTCACACCCTAACGAGCGCGCTACCCCTGCACCACGTAGTTGGCCTGGATGAAAACAAATACATTGTAATTCTAAATTGAGAATTTCCATTTCTTATTAATTTCGAGGTAAACCTGTTGTTTAACACTGATGAAAATAATTTAGCGAAAATCTTCTCGCCAAAACAGTAAACAGTCCGACATGTATATATTCCACTACTCGACAGTCAGATTTATTTGTGTACTACGCCCTGTCGACATCGCTAAAAATAGCATTTTCATTGATTAAAATGCTATTCATCCGCGTAATTTGTGATTGTGCATTTATTGTCAATTCAATATTCTTTTAAACTTTGAATGCGTTGTAATTTGTTGGATACTTGTAACAAAATAAAAATATTTCTCTCTTTTACATCGCTAGTTTTAAGCTGTTTTGAGAACTACTTGTTGTTATGTTTGTCGTGAAAATTCTGTGTCAGAGATTGAATGTCAGCATTGAATTTTCTGATCTGCGATTAGAAAATACAACAAGTACGCTTAGGATCTTAAGCTAGATTTTTGGATGGAGATGAAAAATAAACCACTGGACCACAGCTCACTGTCACCGCCCTTAATTGTCTTTCAGCTAAACTTTTCAAAGGAAAGTGATCAAGGCATGTTTAGTCGCTGACCAATGTGATATCCTATACAATGTATAATATAAGTATCGATGCAATTTTCAGGATCAATGCCGGGATAAAAGAACAGAGATGTTTAAGGCAACGGATACGAGGCGTGGACATTGGGTGAGAGCTGCTGTTACTATATTGAATACCCTGGTACCGAACGATTACAATGTTGTCATTGCTGCTAGCAAAGTTCTAGGTTCTATCGACATTGATGATCTAAAATTCAGTAATAAACATTGTCAAGGTAAGTTTTTTAAACATTTAAAAACTGTAATATTTGCATCATAAAAACTGTTTATATTTGCATCATACAGTCGTCAACATCCGGCATATTTCGCACATTTCCGGTTTTTACAAAATCTCTAAAAATATCTTTAAAGCGTTCGGTCCTCATGGCCCATTTAATGGCAGCGCCTTTGTTTGCTACTCTCCCAATAATGACTTCACAATGGTTTCCCCTCACGTGACAATGAATAAGAAAACTGTCGGCTGAAGCCGAAAGCTACTTCCAGTTTAAGATATTGTGAATAGAATATTTTTCAATACAATGTGCAACGAAACAAAATGCTGCACAATACAATAAATGCACCGCAAAGCACAGCACCACTTCACTCCTCTCCACTCCACAACACACTGCAATAAATGCAATAAAATGCATAACAGTTTGCCAAAATTTGTCTGCAAATGGAATCACTCTATTTTGCTTAAATTTTCCTGAAATATTTACCAAACAGTGCTTTTACTCAACTATATGTATTAAATTTATACGTTAAATGAGCCGATTTAATAGACTCCGCCTGTTTACATAATTCACTCGATTCTAACAGGTTATAACATACAGAGTTTTAAAAAACTAATTTCTTAAAACTCGGTATATAGCCTATAACCTGTACGTGCAGTGCACAATACAATACACTAAACAGAGTTTTTTTTTAATATGTTAATAGCATATACATTACTCTATCATAATTATTGCATCCGTATGCAAGTTATAATAGCCGTTATATATACATGTATATTATCTTTGAAACACTGTATTGTGACCTAGTTCAGGGCTGGGAATCAAAACTGCGTCGTATCCTACAAAATGTAAACAAACGCCGCCATCTTGGAACGAAAAATGTATGTTTTTGTTTATAACTTTTTTTGTTGGAAATGATTGAAAACCAGATATATGTATTAACACGCTACACTATTTTCCGCTTCGTTCGGTATATGTTGCTTGCCTGGGTTGATTCCCAGCCCTGTAGTTATGGAGAAGATAATAGTTACATCTTCGACATAGTATATCTATTTAGTGTCCAGCTTTATTTATCATCCAATGAAAACGCTGTATTTCTTAAAAATTATGTTTGTTAGTTTTCATAGAAAAATTTAAGTCTACTATATCAAATTTAATTCAAAGTCGCCTAGTTATTCTTGTATCATAGTTCGGAGACCTTTCTGTTGAAAATGTGTCAGGGTTAAATCGTATACATATACATGCACCGTGCGTTAACTGGAGTGCGGGTATTAGTTACCCGCACTCCAAAGCATGCCCATTGATTGGCTCATTTTTTGCTGGCGTTAAGAAATAGAGGAAAGGGGAAAGCGACAGAAATATCATATTCAATTGATGTTCGTTCATTGTTCATTTTGCCGGGGTTTCATATTGTGTGACAACAGGGAACGTGTTTTTATGTTTGACTATGATACAAAAGAGAAAGAACACCAAAAACACTCGTAATCTGATTAATACTCGGGGCTACCGGCCCCCTCGTACAAATCAGATAACCTCGTGTTTCGGTGCTCTTTCTATTACATAGAACCGCGTTCATAAAATAGTCTTGACGTAATAAAGTGAATATTCTGAAACCAAATAAAGCTTGACACAAAGTATGTTATTATTCATCTGTAGCTGTTCTACAGAAATTAGAAACATTCTCCTGTCGCCCCCATTGAAGTTTCTAATTTCTGCAGAACAGCACGGATGAACACTAACATATACCCAGAAGAACGAACTTAAAACAAGGCAATAATCAACAACAAAATATATTATTAAAAATAATAATAATAATAATAATAATAATAATAATAATAATAAAATAACTACATGGTTTTGAAAAATTGATATGATTTATATTTTCGCAAATCTTATACATGTGTAATATATACAGTTACCTGTACGTCAGCTTGCAATAAGGTCATGTATAATATAATTTTGAACTTTTAAGAAAAAATGTCATTTAATTTACCTTAATTTAAATAAGGAATGATTTTAATTATTTTAGGGTTCCAAGGGATTGTAGGTAAGTATCGTATCGTACATGTTTTTGTAGATTAAGATAGAAAATTATTTCAACTCTTCTCGAGTCCAATTCCTGGAACTAACCAGTACTGGGCCCGAAGTAATACAGATTTTCCAAAACTCGAACTCATATCTCAAGTGTTTGATTGCTTAGAAACCAGCATAAAATCTATGTGGACCAATGAATTTTACGAGAACTCACTCAGGAAAAAGTTGTTTAACCTCCAGATCTGGTGTCATTTAAAAGAAACATAGTCTAATCACTAAGTACGTCAAAGTAGAGACCTTAAACTTCACTAGCCTTGTTTCGACTTTTTTTGGGTTGGGATTGACGTTACACCGGCACCGTTATGGTTGTTTGGAGGACCTCATATTATTTCAGGCACGAGTGGGAACCAAAGTAGAACCACTGACGTTCCGTTAGCTATCCAGAATATCCTCCACATATGAAATTATCTAGTTTCCCTGACGGGATACGAACCTTCAGTGGTGAGGAGCAAGTGGTTTGAAGCCATCGGGCAAGGCCGACTATTGCCAAGTTTCGTGTTTTTAAATTGAAAAAGTATAAAAACAGTCATTGGTAAGATTGAAACATATAATGTTGCAAAAACGATTTCATTCCTTAATTAATGAGATGTGCTTAGAGACATATAAAAAGATATTTTTATATTGTTGTTTTTTTACATTTTTTAAAAGGGTTATATACCGACTTGTGTTCATATGTCTTATTTATTGTGTCGTTATATATCCCCTGCTTGCACACATTGAATATAACAAATAAATTATTGACAGAAGTACAGTATACAGGGGATAGCATAAGATATATGAGCAAATAAGACATTATACATATCGGTATTTTTCCCTCGTGACACATTTAATCTGTCACTAGAGTTTTCTCTTTTTAAAATAAGTTAAAAATCTTATGTCATTTTATTTCAGGATGAGATGAATTACTTTTTGAGTTGGAATTACGTTCGAAGCTGACATTTTACGTCTAGTGGTAAAACTAATTGCTTGGAAAATAAACATATAAAACTAGTCTGCTTAAGTTTTTAAAGTCAAAATGACGGTAACAAAGCCATTCGATAGCATTCCACCTTAAAACCTTAGAAAAAAGAAGGAAAAGTAAAGTTGTTCTAATTTTTAAAAAAATCGCCGAATCTCCGTAAAATGTTTGTCGAGCTTCCGGACATGAAATAATCCAATGTTCAAATAGCTTTCGATAGTAAAAATTTTAATGACGACTCTGATCCAAATAAATTTAACGTTGAACAATCAATGGGTCCAGAATCAGTAAAATTCGTAAGGGGATGTTAAGGGAACTTACCGCCCGAGTTTTTTAATTTATTTGGTTTTAAAATCATTAAACAGTTACTTCCCTTACAAATAGAATAATAACCACTTAAGGACAGGACAAAGCATGAAAAATATAAGAAATCTTTTGTGATAATTACTTATATATCTTAAACAAAATTTGCTCGGTAACAATGACAAGACCACCGTAAAAGACGCCCAAATTTTACCAAGGAAAGTAATACGTAGAACAATTTTTAAAAACTTTTCAAAACCCCCAACCCCGGGGCCGGAAAAAAAAGGGTTTTTTTTTATATGCGTTCCCATAATTTTTTTGTTCCAAAAAAAAAGGGAAGTGTTTTTAAATTAATAAAACCCCAAGAACCTCCCCCCCTCTTTAATTGTTTAAAGATTTAACGTTGTTAAAAAACTCCCCCCTTGAATTGCGCCCTTTGACATCTACAACTGGGATTTTTTTAATTTTTTGGGGTAACCCTAAAACATGACATGACCAAGCCCCTTTCCCCTTTTTTTAGGGGAAAAGGGGATCGTATCCACAATGACTTTTAAGTGCCAACGAATTTTCCCTGATTAAAAATTTTAAGAAATTTCTTTAAATTTTTACTTAAAATTACCCGGGTTGTAAACTTATGAAACTTGCATTTGCCAATGCTTTTTCCTTAAATCCCAAGTAAAAATTTTATGCCCGGGCCTTTTAGCTCATTGGGTCAATAGCCCACAAGAGGGGCTTACTTTGACTCCCATCATAAATTTTTTCCCCTGCGTACCCAAAAAGATAACTTTTTCGGGCAATTTTTTTAATGTTTATCCCAAAAAGGGGTTCAAAATTAATTTAGCGGATTAAAAGATTGCAGGACTCCCAACCTTGGCATTAAAGGGGGAATCCCCTTAAAATTATTCTTTTACGTCATTTCCCAATGACAAAAAGGGTTTTAAAGAGTTTTTTTAAATGGGAACCCATTGAATTTTAAACTACTGACAGACGGGGATAAAGGACGAAGGGACCCCAAAACGAACGAAAGGGTCATTTTTTGTAAAATGAAAAAATTTGGAAACGGAAAATTGTACCCTTATGTTGTTTTGTTTGGTACTTTCAAAGAAATTTTTCTTCCCCTTGGGAAAATTTTTGAAAAGGGAAATTTTCCAACAAAATTTTTCCTCGTAAAATCCCGACTAGCGAAAAAAATTTTTACGTCATTTCCCGGCCGTTTTAAAAGGGAACCCGGAATCAAGCTTTTGACCGCATGAAAAATTTGTCCTTTACATTACGGGTGACCCATTTTTTAAAATTTAAATTTATCACGGGAAAAATTTATTTTTAAGGAAACCCTTATTGTTTTTTTTTAAAAAAAAAAAAATTTTTCATGTCCGGGAATAGTTTTTTCGTGGGGCCATCCCTTTGTTTTTTCAGCAAAAAATGTAAAGAAAAAGTAAAAACACTTTCTGCCCTAGTTTTTTAAATAAAAAACTACAGATTTAGACTATACTTTTTGATATCCCTTTAATGGTTTTTAAAATTTTTGTTTCTTCTTCAGTTAAAATTTTAATTTTTTAAAAAAGGCGTTCCTTCTTTGATGGTTATTTTTGGGCCATGTATAGGGCCCATATCTGGTTTTTTCAAAGGGAAATTAATGCCAGTGAAACCGCAATCTGCAAGACAAAAATAAAGACATTGTTACACCGCCCAAGTTTGTGATTTGAAAAAAAAATCAATTAAAACTTTGGTACAAATGGAAGTAGCAACAAATTAAACAGCAAATTGAAACTAAATTAGAATGATCTATGGAAAAGCTTATATGTTGTACTTTAGATCAGAGGTTTCTATACTTTATTAATCTTGTAAACTTTTGAAATCAGAATCATTTACCTGGTCCATCTTTCCAAGAAAACTTAACGATCGGTCCGGAAAACCGCAACCCAAAGTTGTTCCACAGGTCAGCTGTTATTAGTTCCCAAGGTAACCCTTGTAGGTCAAGGTCACCTAGAGAAAACGAAAATGGAATTATGCAAATTATATGCATGTAATTCATGTAGATATAAATGCAACTATCAATCACAGAACAATCGTATTTGGAAGAACGTTTCACATATATATAGAACCAGTGCAAAGAATGTCGATAAGGCATTTGACATGATGTATGAAAAATTAAATGAGATACCTTAATGTATAAAAAAGCGCAACGAATGTCGGGAAGGCACGTAACCTGGCGTGTGAAATTTAGATTAAATCACTGTTATATAAGAAAAGGTATGCATGGAAGCACAAATAATGTCATGAAGATATGTGACGTAAAATATAAGAAGTCAGATAAGAGACTTTCAGGAAGTGCAAAGAATGTCGGGAAGACACGTGACCTTATTTATGCAATTCAAGCACCAAGAATGCCATGTAGGCCCGTGACCTTGTAAGTGAAAATTGAGACAGGAGACTTTATGGGAGGGCAAAGAATGCCGGGAAGACACGTGAGCTACTATATATTTAGGATACAATCACAAGCCAGTCCGCATTGCTCTATCGGTTAGAGCGTAAAACTTGTAATCTTGACATTGTGGGTTCGATTATCGGCCCGGCCGACTAGAAATACAAAAATGTCTTTCGGATAAGACTTCATATCAAGGTCATGTGCATGAGTGCTTAAACATTTTGCACGCTAAAGAACCAGGAGAAGCTTCTGGAATTGGGGTATCTTTCTGTATATATATGTATATCTTGCACTATCCTCCAAATCCTAAAATGACTAACACGTACTCTCCCGGAGGACTCGCCCGTATGGACAACCGAGTGTAAGTAGTAAAGGGGCCGGTTTATATTACTAGGATAAATAAACTCAAATACACACGACCTACCATCTCCTCTCCAAGCCTTAACTAACAGTCCTAGAAAGCGGAAAGAGCACTCTCCGTTTGCAAGCCTCGAGTAGCATACGTCTTGCCAAAAGTATTCGGACAAATCTTGGCTGTAAAATTTGATATCATCATCGGCATCTGAAAAATAATCATTGTTTACCTTCAACTTACTTAGAAAAAATTTACATCGATAATGCACACGTGTTGCAATAAAAAAAGTATGCCCGTAATTGCGACAAAACGAACTATCTGTGACAATCGAATCTTCTCGGCTCTTTCGTCAAACTTCGGATTAGACTGGTCCCCTGGGTACTTCTATAACCATAATAGGACAGGGAACCAGAATAACTATCACTGATAATTATGTTAAATATTATGAATAATAGCCAAGATATTCGCTAACATATTGTGTTAATTTTTGTCACGATATTAAACAATACTTGCATGTTTTAGGCGGTCTACCTCGCATATTCGTCGAATCTGACTAGATTTTGTCGTGATTGTTGTGTATTATGTTTTTTGATATTTAAATATGTATCTATGGTAACTATCAATTCAAGACAGTCCTGAATTTTAAGCTAGTCTAGTTTATATTGAAAACGGAGCTGAAGATTTGATAAATGATGCCCCCAATAAAATAAATTAGAGATAATTTAAGAGATAAACAGCACTGGTGGTTCTTTTGTTCGAAAGAATATCGGTAAATGTGCATTATGAATAATAAATTGAATTACCTCCCTTTTCTGTCACTCTCCCACAGTCATCCTCACTTTTTGTTGTGACAAACGAAAGATTCCAGCATTCCTGAGCCTCGAATGAGCTGTGTACATGTATATATGAGCCACGTCACGACAAAACCAACATAATGGGTTTGCGACCATCATGGATCCAGACCAGCCTGCGCATCCGCGCAGTCTGATCAGGATTCATGCTGTTCGCTATCAGTTTCTTTACTTGTTCTAGTGTCTGTAAGCGAGCAGCATGGATCCTGGATGCGCAGGCTGGTCTGGATGTTTGCTGGTCGCAAACACATATTGTTGATTTTGTCGTGACGCGGCTCATATGTATGTTAAGCAAATTTATCTAACAAATAGCGTTTCCTTTTCTGCCTTTTTTAAAAAAAAATAGAATTAATGGAAACTATCTAAATGTCCTATGACGCAAAATAACAACTAGCAAAAAAAAAAAAAAAAAAGATTCTGAAAAAATTAAAAGTTAACATATATTTATATAATTTTAGCATTATCAATGCCCGGATAAATGCGTTACGGACGAACGTTCTCAAAATAATATGGAATACATATAGTCACTGTATTACGTAACTTACTAACAATACAGCTCAGCCAGTCCGGTTGTAGAGTCATTCCACCTTTGATTTCCCTTCCTGCAAAACGTCTGACCTGCATTGAATGACGAGGAATAAATACCTATCCAGTGTTCACCAACCACGTACTGTTGATATACAAAAGTAATTAACTTTCTAATGACGATAGTGAAAATTATCAATGAGATAAAAGTCATATTATACTGTTACATGTAATTACTGATTGAGAATAGGATTATGGTCATTTAGTATCAAATCACCTAAACCTGACCTGAATCAGTACGCAACATCCGTGTAGTATGATCAGACTTCATCTGTAACATCCGCGCAGTATGACAAAACTCCATCCGTAAACCCGTACTGTCTGATTAGACCAAATCTGAAACATCCGTGCTGACTGTCAAACTCCATCCGTAACATTCGTGGAGTATGACAAGATTCCATCCGTAACATCCGTGCAGTATGACAAGACTCCATCCGTAACATCCGTTGAGTATGGCAAGACTCCATCCGTAACATCCGTGCAATATGACAAGATTCCATCCGTAACATCCGTGCAGTATGACAAGACTCCATCCGTAACATCCGTGGAGTATGACAAGACTCCATCCGTAACATCCGTGCAGTATGACAATATTCCATCCGTAACATCCGTGCAGTATGACAAGACTCCATCCGTAACATCCGTGCAGTATGACAAGACTCCATCCGTAACATCCGTGAAGTATGACAAGACTCCATCCGTAAACATCCGTGCAGTATGACAAATATTCCATCCGTAACATCCGTGCAGTATGACAAGACTCCATCCGTAACATCCGTGCAGTATGACAAGACTCCATCCGTAACATCCGTGCAGTATGACAAGATTCCATCCGTAACATCCGTGCATTATGACAAGACTCCATCCGTAACATCCGTGGAGTATGACAAGATTCCATCCGTAACATCCGTGGAGTATGACAAGATTCCATCCGTAACATTCGTGCATTATGACAAGACTCCATCCGTAACATCCGTGCAGTATGACAAGACTCCATCCGTAACATCCGTGCATTATGACAAGACTCCAGCCGTAACATCCGTGCAGTATGACAAGATTCCATTCGTAACATCCGTGCAATATGACAAGACTCCATCCGTAACATCCGTGCAGTATGACAAGACTCCATCCGTAACATCCGTGAAGTATGACAAGACTCCATCCGTAACATCCGTGCAGTATGACAAGATTCCATCCGTAACATCCGTGCATTATGACAAAACTCCATCCGTAACATCCGTGGAGTATGACAAGATTCCATCCGTAACATCCGTGGAGTATGACAAGATTCCATCCGTAACATCCGTGCATTATGACAAGACTCCATCCGTAACATCCGTGCAGTATGACAAGACTCCATCCGTAACATCCGTGCATTATGACAAGACTCCATCCGTAACATCCGTGCAGTATGACAAGACTCCATCCGTAACATCCGTGCAGTATGACAAGACTCCATCCGTAACATCCGTGCAGTATGACAAGAATGACAAGACTCTATCCGTAACATCTGTGCAGTCTAACTAGACTCAATCTGAAACATTAGTGCAGCGTGACCAAGTTTCATCGGTACACCTGTGCAGTATGACAAAACTCCATCCGTAACATCCGTGTTGTCCTACCAGACCCACCCGTAATACATGTGCTTCTTTGACCAGATCCAATTAGTAACATTCGTACCTTAGACTAGAATCCATCCGTAACATACGTTCAGTACGAATGTACTTGATAATTTAAATACGTATTTTGTGTATTCTAATTTCTGACTTATGACATCTGCTCATGAAATTTCAACAAATCTTATAGTCATGCTATACATGTATACATAAACTCATGTTTATAACTAACTTATAAGCATATACGCACACATGCACGCAAATGCACGTACACGCAGGCACCAGTGCACAGAGGTAATCATAGACATTATTTTAACATAAATTACAGAGCTTACCTGTTGGAAATCTGCAAGTGTGACAAGGTCAGATCCGCTTATGAAAGGACAGGGGTGGCCATTTGTTTTTCCACATTTACTTTTACTTTTCAGATTAGCGCTGGCTCCAACGGCTAGACACATCAAAATCAACGAAACGTACTTCATTTTTCTTCGTCTTCTATGAAGAGAATTATCGTTCTGTACATATAAAATGATTTAATGTAATCTTACAATTTGGCCTGATCTTATTTTGTTATAAATTTGGTTAATTTATTATATTATAGTAATTATTTTTAGATTTATCAGTCAAAAGCAATAAAAATATTTTTAGCCAGAACTTGAGGCATTGGACCCCTGGTACACACAAAGTGATTTTTTGCACACAAACTGATTATAGTGCGTATACATAATAATCAAATTAATATAATGATTATAGCGGGCACAAAATGATTGTAGTGCACACAAAATGATTATAGTGCACGCAAAATGGCTATAGCACACAAATGAATATACTGCACGCATAATGATTTATTGTCCACGCAAAATGATTATTGTGCACGCAAAATTACTATGGTAGCTATAATTTCAACGTACACTTACTCACAGACACTTGGGCTTTGGAGCTCAAAACGCCTTTAAAATCCAAATAAAATGCATATTTGTCAATCCCAGGACATGTACTGATCATATATATCAAAAAAACTTAATATAAGCCGTTTTGAAAAAAAATCATATTTCAACAACTATAATAATACACAAGATAAAAATGTTCGCCGGAAAAAATCCGCACCCCTACCGTCATAATCACCATGTATTTTATTCCATTTCCAATATTTTCACATAATCCTTTGGTCCATCGACACAGAAGATATAATTCTTCACGATGATGGTCAATTTTAAACTTCAACGGTAATATAAACAACGCAACAGCCGAAATAAACATCAATATTATCGCCGTTTTTTTCCAACTACAAAACCTTTCGATAAATTCAATGGACCAGACGGCTATGAACGCAGCTATCCGATTATGTGGCCCCAGCTTTGCCGTGTGCAAAATGCGCAGCGCTTTTAAGTTTGGGAACCACATAATCGGATAGCTTCGTTCATAGCCGTCTGGTCCATTGAATTTATCGAAAGATTTTGTAGTTGGAAAAAAACGGCGATAATATTGATGTTTATTTCGGCTGTTGCGTTGTTTATATTACCGTTGAAGTTTAAAATTGACCATCATCGTGAAGAATTATATCTTCTGTGCCGATGGACCAAAGGATTATGTGAAAATATTGGAAATGGAATAAAATACATGGTGATTATGACGGTAGGGGTGCGGATTTTTTCCGGCGAACATTTTTATCTTGTGTATTATTATAGTTGTTGAAATATGATTTTTTTTCAAAACGGCTTATATTAAGTTTTTTTATATATATGATCAGTACATGTCCTGGGATTGACAAATATGCATTTTATTTGGATTTTAAAGGCGTTTTGAGCTCCAAACCCCAAGTGTCTGTGCACTTACTCATCAGTTTGCAGTTACAATTATAAATCACATTACACAGCATATCTATTGGAAACATTACACAGTTTATTATCGAAACAGAGAATAGTTCAGTCTTTTTTTGTCAGAAGTTTTCACCCCAGATAGATTAAAATTCTATCAGCAAAATAATTTCAGGTTATGCATTAATTAATTTAAACCAACTAATCATAAAAATATTTGAAACATAGCACGTGTTGTATGATTGAAAATGAATTTGATTTTACGTTTGTTAAAAAAGAAAATGATACAATAATTAAGTATTAATTGTCTTACCTTAAATGTTTTATCCGTGCAAACGCTGTGAAAGAATGGAGTGATGAATCTAAAAGCAATTATTTAAATCGTTGTATATAATTGCAAAGTGACAAACAACACCAAATGTTGCCAATGCAAAACTCGCTTTATAATGACACCTTTGATAAATGTCTTGTTATTGAAATTATATTTTTTGTGATATAGCAGACGATTCATTATAACAAAATAACAAAAGATGTTACAAATGGCTTGAAAATGGTTCATATGTATATCTAAGTACAGACATGTCATGGCAAGATAATGTAACGTATGGTAGGGAAATTGCAAGTCAAGTGAATGTGAAATTTGTAAATCAAAACTAAATAAACGAGAGTGTAACAAGTTGCATAAGATAAGACAAGATAAGATAGGATAGGAAAATAAAATGAAAGATAAGATAAGATAAGAAAAGAAAATTTAAGAAAATGAAAAATAAGTTATATAAGGTAAGTAAGAAAAGGCAGGGTAAGAAGAAATAAAATAAGAAAAGAAACGAAAATAAAATAACAGATAAGATATGATAAGAAAAGATAATATAAGATAATTAAGACAAGGTAAGGTAAGAAAATATAAGATAAGAAAAGGTAAGATAAGAAAATAAAAAGTAAGTTATGATAAGAAAGATAAGATAAGTAAGAAAAGGTAAGGTAAGAAAAGATAAGAAAAGATAAGGTACTAAGGTAAGATAAGACAAGGTAAGATAAGTTAAGTTAAGTTAAGTTAAGATACATAGTGTTTATTGACTGTATAACGTGTAGAATAGTTTGGTCATGTTATTGTATATTTTTGAATGATATTGTTAATCTGTGTAAAAGGGAATGGTCAATTTGGCTTGCTGTGGTAAGTTGCCAAAAGTCAGGTCATAGCTCAAAGTACCCGTAGCATTTACCACTCCTTGTCAAATACAGTAATGACATTAAGTAATTTTGAACACGGCCAATTGGAACACCTCGGCTATTGTTAATATTGTGTTTGAGATTCTTATCCGATGTTTGACGGAAATGGTCGAGAAGATGCGATTAGAACACGGCATAAGGGGAGGTCAAAATGACTGATGCGTATTTTACTGCCATATAAATAATTGCTTTCAAATCATGATAAGAAAATATTATACATTACAGATATATTTAAAACTGCAACAGTTGTTGTTATTGTAAATGCAATCAATAAATTGCAATAAACATTTTAATTTTTTGCCGGCAAACTACGTTTATGCTTTAATTGTATAAGATAAAAGTCACGTTCACAATTAAACCAATACTTTAAACATTGAATGTTTTTATGGAGGTATTCTAGGTTAGAAAGTATTTCAGTCTATTTAATAATAAAAGACACGCATAAGATATTGGTGTTTATATATTCCGTTTTATTCCTGTCCCACCACTGATGGTTTTGGGGGTACACATGTATCCATGTATCAAGGAATAATAATACTTATTATTATTATTATAATAATAACAGTTGTGAATAGACAGGGCTTTGAGAACTCCGACAGTTTAGCTTTAAGATCTGAAACCGTCGATCTCAGTTTATTTTTTCATCAAGATTTGAACAACGATCTTGCTCTGAGAGTTGGCTCCAAGTTCAAAATTAGCTCGAAGTTAGTTACATATGCTTGAAAAAAACGGTCTCAGCTGGAAACGAACTGGAACTTTGAAATTGGATAACGGAGCTAACTTTTCTAAGCTCTATCTCACCGTTCCCTTCCGGGTGAAGATGTCATCCGCATGTCAAATTCCCAGCTGTTCTTTCACAATGGGGGATCGTGTTGGATTAAAATGGGATATAGCCTATACAATGTGTTGTGCTAGAAGTAGAAGGGGAGAGAGGACGAAAAAGTCACCTTTCTCGTGTTTTCACCACTGACAAACAATAACACAGTACTATTCAATTGTAAAAAGTCGTTTTATTTTGAAATAAATCATACTAGACATATTCATCTAATAACTATAGAGTTACCTCCCTTAGTAGTATGTGTTTATATTGGCAGCAAGGTGCGTGCATTTTAGCAATGCATATTTTCAAAGAAATAAGAGTGATTGACCGTGTTAGTATTATATCGTGGCATAATATGTACTTGTGTTTACATGTACTGGCATTATTCCTTTGCTAGGTAAATCTGGAGTTCTCTTCCCCCTAGACAGCGTAATCTAGTAGTTTCGACCTGTCGAACAAAATAATCGCAAGGTGAATCAAAATACAAAACATGATTGCATTTACAAAGGTCGTACTTCAGAATCGTGCACAAGCCGATTGTTTCTTCGGCGAAACTATCAAGGTAGGATGAGGGATAGCGATTGACATTTAGCAACGTTATTCCCTTTACTCTCTCTGCACAGCTCGGTCAATGCGTGATTTAGGTTGGCTTTTCTCGGTGCGAAAAACGACCGGGGACCAATCTAAATCACAGTGTAGCGGGATTTTCGAGCAAATATTTTATACATAAGAAATATATCTCTGTTATACTCAGAACTTTCGTAAGTTTCAATGTCCATTGTTTTATAGTCATTGGATTAAAAGTATAAATGTAAGTTAGCCCCTTAAAACGCTATACAAATTAGTCGAAAATCAGTGCAGCGGGACGCCCATTGTCCTGTGGTTAAGGTCGCTGACATCAAACCACTTGCCCATCACCACTGTAGACTTGAATTTCGACAGGGACTTTATATCTTTAATGTGAGGAAGCTATCCAGCTTGCTTTTTGAATGTCGGTGGTTATACTGAAGTATTTCTCTACCAATAAAACTGGAAACTAGTGTGACGTAAATCATCAACAACAACAAAGGTGAAAGGGAGCAAAATGTTAGGCTAAATATGATGGTCATCTGATTGTTAGACTGGTTTGCTAAACAACAGAACTCTGTTTTACCCTTGACTTATCATATCCTGAACTAGTATTCCTGGTCAAAGATAAAAACAATTTTATTATAGATATATCAATATGATTGACTTTTCAGGGAATTTCGACTAAAAAAGAAAAGGATTCATTTTTGTTCTATAAGTAATACAGCCTTATAAAAACTTATAAAAAGGGCCCCAAAACTAGCCTTAATTATAAGATGCAATGGCGTGTGAATTCATAATCATTCAGGTGAAGATGACTTAGATGACCCAGTAAGTTATATAACCGAATTCATTTTTCAGTTAATTTTTGGAAACAGGCCCAGGTCCGGTTTAATTTGGAAAACATACGCGGTGTGATGCCAAAATTGGGATTGTTTTCAGAAAAGTGAACACAATATCATAATTGTTGTTTCATTTATCTTTTTATTATAGATCAATGCCTTTATTTTTGTTTCCTTTGAAAGTTCAGTTATGCTCGTTAATGTGTTCCATATGCGCATTCTAGATTTGAAGTATTTTGATATGATATTTCAAGCTTATATATTTGGGATTTATTTTTGGTTTGGAAAATGTCTGTATTTTAACCGGATTAAACAAACCCTATAAATGGTATGCAAAAGTTGTTCTTATGGTAAATGTTAATAAAAATCAAACCTAGTATCGACATACAATGTTCATATGCTAGTTACTCTTGAGAACCTGCAGTTACATGTACAGTCTTGAGACTCCTGCAAGTATATGCACACATGAGTCTCAAGACTGGTCAATGTACCTGCTGTACAAGCAATTGCAGGAGTCGCAAGACTTTACATGTAATTGCAGGAGTTTCAATACTTTACATTTTATTGCAAGAGTCTCAAGACAGGTAAATGTAAGTGCAGGAGTCTCAAGACTTTACATGTAATTGCAGGAGTCTCAAGACTTTACATGTAATTGCAGGAGTCTCAAGACAGGAACATGTAATTGCATGAGTCACAAGACTTTACATGATATTGCAGGAGTCTCAAGACTTTACATGATATTGCAGGAGTCTCAAGACTAAAACATGTAATTGCAGGAGTCTCAAGACTTTACATGATATTGCAGGAGTCTCAAGACTAAAACATGTAATTGCAGGAGTCTCAAGACTTTACATAATATTGCAGGAGTCTCAAGACTAAAACATGTAATTGCAGGAGTCTCAAGACTAAAACATGTAATTGCAGGAGTCGCAAGACTTTACATGATTTTGCAGGAGTCTCAATACTAAAACATGTAATTGCAGGAGTCGCAAGACTTTACATGATATTGCAGGAGTCTCAATACTAAAACATGTAATTGCAGGAGTCTCAAGACTTTACATGATATTGCAGGAGTCTCAAGACAAAAACATGTAATTGCATGAGTCTCAAGACTAAAACATGTAATTGCAGGAGTCTCAAGACTAAAACATGTAATTGCAGGAGGCTCAAGACTAAAACATGTAATTGCAGGAGTCGCAAGACTAAAGGAGTCTCAAGACTAAAGGAGTCTCAAGACTAAAACATGTAATTGCAATTGCATGGGTCTCAGGACTGGACATGAAAATATCAGGTGTGTCAAGATTGTACAACTTGCCAATGCGACCACGTGTATTAAGCGACTTTTGTCTTAAACGACCACATTAAATTCCCCCGATCATTTTCTCTCTATATATTTAATGTATTAAGCGACTTTTGCTCAAGGCGACCAGCGACCGCTAATTAGTCAGCTAATTGAGATAAATCTTTTCATTAAACGACCATTTTACCTGTCAAGTAATTGTGTTTTTAGAGAACGCCGCCTCGTAATGTCACAAGTGTCAACAATCAAAACACAACAAATAAATGTGTAAAAAACTCTATTTTCCAAACCGTTTTAGTGTATGCAAATGAAGTAAAGTATACGCGTGACGTGTATTATTCAATAATATCGAATAAACAATGCAACGCTCCGCCCCTACTGAGATGGTGTATACGATTCGCTTGTAACCTTATGTTGTGTCAGCTTTACTGTGTTTGCTGAGGTTATAACCGACGGTAATTACGACAAGAACTCTCTAAACGGCCCATCACCGTGGGTTGCGTCACCTTTTCTCTGTACGATGAGGCAATCACTGGCGTTTTTATTGCACCTATAACCCTGTAAACGGCATATCACGGTGGGAATATCACCTTTAATGTGTTTGGTTACCGTTGGTTGTGTCAGCTTTACTGTGATCGCTAAGGCTTTCATCGCCGATTTTACTGCGACAAGAACCCTCTAAAAGGCCTATCTCAGTAAATCTGTCAGCTTTACTATGTTCGCTGAGACTATCTTAGTCGGGTTTATTGCAACAAGAACCCTCTAAAAGGATTGACCGTGGATTGTGTCAGCTTTACTGTGTTCGCTGACGCTATCAACTCCGACTTAATTGTGACAAGAACCATCATAAAGGAGAATTAATGTGGATTGTGTCAGCTTTACTTTGTTTGCTGAGGCTATCACCAACCGTTTTATTGCAAAAAGAATCCCCAGGATGGCCTATCACCGTGGGTAGGAAAGCTTTACTGTGTTTGCTAAGAATTTCACCGCCTGTTTAATTGCGACAATTACCCTATTAAAGGCCTTTCACCATGGGTTGTGTCAGCTCTAATTTGTTCGCTAAGCTATCACCGCCGGTTGTATTGCGACAAGAACCCTCTAAATGGCATTCACCGTGGGTTGTTTCAGTTTAACTGTGTTCGCTGAAGCTTTTACCGCCTGTTTTTTTTGCAACAAGAACTCTCTAAAACTCACTGAGGATTGATCAGCTTTTTGTTTTTGCTGAGGACTTCACAGCCGGTTTTATTGTGAAATGAACGCCCTCAAAGACCTATCTCCGTAGATTTTGTCAGCGTTACTGTGATCGCGCTGTTGCTATCACCGCCAGTTTTTTTTGCGACAAGAACCCTTAAGATGGCATATCACTGTGGGTTGTGTAAGCCTTACTGTCTTTGCTAAGGCTTTCACTGCATGTTTTATTTCGACAAGAACCCTCCGAAAGGCCTATCACCGTTGGTTGTGACAGCTCTTATATATTTTTTGAGGATATCACCGTCGGTTGCATTGTATCAAGAACCCTCTAAATGGCCTATCACCGTGGGTTGTGTAAGCTTTACTGTGTTTGCTGAGGCCTTCATCGCATTTATTTGCAACAAGAACCCTCCAAACACCAATCACCGTCTATTGTGTTAGTTTTACTGTATTTGCTTTGGCTATCCCCGCCCGTTTTATTTGCGACAAGAACCCTCTTAAAGACTTAAAACAGTGGGCTATGTCAGATTTACTGTGTTCGATGAATCCTATCATCGTCGGTTTAATTGCGACAAGAGAGCTCTTAAAGGCATATCTTCTTGTGTTGTGTCAGCTTTACTGTGTTGGCTGAGGCTTTCGTCGCATTTTTATTGCGATAGGAAACCTCTAAATGGCCGTGGGTTGTGTCAGGTTTAATCTGTTTGCTGAGGCTATCATTGCCGGATTTATTGCGGCATGAGCCCTCTTAAAAAACGCGGGTGGGGTCAGATTTGCTTTACTCGCCGAGGCTATCACCGCCGGTTTTACTGTGACAAGGACACTCTAGAAGACTTATCACACCATGGGTTGTGTCAGCCTTACTGTGTTCGCTGAGGCTATCACCGCCAATTTGCATTGCGACAAATACCCTCTAAAAGACGTATGACCGTGGCAATCTCAGTTATACTTTGTTCGCCGAGGCCACGGTTTTATTGCGACAAGAACCCTCTAAAAGGGCAATCACCGTAGGTAATGACACTTTTACTGTGTCTGCTGAGGCTTTCACTGCCAGCTTTATTGCGACGAGTACCGTCTTAAAGGCCTATGACCGTGATTTAATTGCGACAAGTACCCTCTTAAGGGCATATCACCCCGAATTTATGTCAGCTTTACTGTGTTCGCTGATGCCATCAACGCCAGTTTTATTGCGATAAAATAGCTACCACAGTGGGATGTGTCATCTTTACTGTGTTCATTGAGACTATCACCGCCGGCGTTTTTGCCACTAGAACTCTCAAAAAGGGATATCACCGTGGGTTATGTCATATCAATCATGCTCGCTGAGGCTAAAGCAGCGGCTTTATTGCTACATTAACCATCAAAAAACCCTATCACCGTTGATTATGTCAGTTTTACTGTGTTCTCTGAGGCTATAAATACCTTTTATTATTTCGATAAAAACCTTCTTTAAGTCCTTTCACCGACAATTGTGTCAGCTTTACTGTGTTTGCTGTGGCTTTCACAGCCGGTTTTATTTCGACAAGAACCCTCTAAAATGCCTCTAACCGTGGGTTGTGTCAGCTTTACTGTGTTCGCTGAGGGTACCACTCCCGATTTTATTGCGACAAGGACCCTCTAAAATGCCTCTCACCGTGGGTTGTGTCAGCTTTACTGTGTTCGCTGAGGGTACCACTTCCGATTTTATTGCGATAAGAACCCTCTAAAATGCATCTCACCGTGGGTTGTGTCAGCTTTACTGTGTTCGCGAAGAATATCACCGCCGATTTTATTGCGACAAAAACCCTTTGAAAGGCCTATCACTTTTGGTTAACTTAGCTTTTCTGTGTTGTCTGAGGCATTCACGGAAGGCTTTATTGCGAGAAGAACCGTCTTTAAGGCATATCGCCTTGGGTTGTGTCTGCTTTACTGTGTTTGATGAGGCTTTCACCGTCCTGTTTATTGCGACAAGAACACTCTTAATGGCATGTGACTGTGGGTTGTGTCAGCTTTACTGTGTACACTGAGGCTTTCACCGCCCGTATTATTGCAACAAGAACCCTCTTAAAGGGATATAACTGTGGGTTGTATAAGCTTTACTGTGTTCGCTTAGGCTATCACCGCCCGTTTTATTGTGACAAGAACCCTCTAGATGGCATATAACCGGGGGTTATGTCAGCTTAACTGTTTTCGCTGACGCTATTACTGCCCGTTCTATTGCAAAAATTACATTCTTAAAGGCATATAACCGTGGATTTGTCAGCTGTACTGTGTGTTCACTGAGGCTTTCACAGCAGGATTTATTGCAAAAGGAACGCTATAAATGGCCTATAATCATGGGTTGTGTCAACTTAACTGTGTTCGCCGAGGCTTTCACGCCCGTAGAACCCTCTAAAATGTCTATCATCGTCGGCTGTGTCTGTTAACTGTGTTTGCTGATGCTATAACCGCCGGTTTCATTGCGACAAGAAGCATCTAAAAGGCCTATCACCGTGAATTGTGTCAGTTTTACTGTGTTCGCTGCTGAGGATATCTCCGTCGATTTTTCTTGCAACACAAACCCTTTAAAAGGCCTATGACTGTGAATTGTGTCAGCTTACTGTGTTTGCTAAGCCTATCACAAGCGGTTTCATAGCAACAAAAACCCTCTTAAAGGCATATCATCGCGAATTGTATTAACTTTGTTCGCTGAGGCTATCACCGTCGGTTTTATTGCGACAAGAACCGTTTAAAACGGCATATCACCGTGAATTATGTCAGCTTTTCTATGTTCGTTGAGGCTATCCCCGCATTGCAACAAGATTCCTCTAAAAGGCCTATCACCGTAGGTAGTGTCAGGTTAACTGTTGTTTATTGAGACAAGAACCCTATAAAAGACCTATTACCGAGAATTATGTCAAGTTTACTGTATTCGCTAAGGCTTTAATCGCAGCATAATTGCGAAAAGAACCCTTTAAAAGACCTATGAGCGAGGGTAGTGTCAGCTTTATTGTGTTTGCTGAGGCTATAATCACCGGTTTTCTTGCGACAAGAACCCTCGCATTAGCTTGGATTTTCTCCGTTGCAACACTATTAAGGACAAAGCTCTTATCCAAGGAAAATATTCTCGAGAGGCCAGCATGGCTTGACAGTTATTTTTAATCGGCAATTTTTTTGGTATATAATATGTATGAATTTTATAATAATAATTACCATTTTCTGGAGCCAACTGTTACAACACCATTTGTCTGATTCTGTTGCGGACAAGTCATTGCATGAGTTCAAATGGTCTATGTTACTTTTAAATAAAACTTCAACACACTCAGTTAGCATGGCCAGACGTGCGTGTTTATTATCATAAATCATACATATTTTTATATAAAAATTTTGGCCACACAAATAATAAAGGCATACCTTTCTTGCCTCAATATTCTACTTTAATAATTTGAAAATTTTAAAAGGCACGCAGACGTGAAATGTCCCGCACAGGAAAGAACACGTAGATCAAAACAATTCGTCCTTGTCTTTTAATTAAATTTCTCTGAGAAGCCTGTGTCAGTTTGTCAATGATAGATCGCTGAATGTAGAAACATGTGTGTTATTAATGTCAAATTTTAAATTATTGATTAAATTGTGAATATCTATCGCAAAGAAGTTACTAACAATATATATTTTAAAAGTAAAATACCGAAAAACACTTCTGTAAAAAAAATTAAAGATTTTGTATCTAAGGAAAATGCAATGAACATTGACGTCAAATACATCATATTAAAACAGTTTCCATCGATTAATTCAATAAAGAAAAACGAGTCTAAAAGAATGTTCAAAAATTTGTATTCTTTTTTAAAGATGATAATTGTTCTCTTTTACTTCTTTTTTTTTCTTTAGATAAAAAAAATAACTGACAACACATACTTTGAAGTTAAGATTTAACTTGTTCGAAGTTGTTTTGTAAAATGACTAGTTTACAGATTACTCACTTACATAAATATATATACCTTTGTACATATATAAAACATTGGAAAACCGTGCAAAATACACACTTACCAATATTAAATTGATCACCCTCTCTCGCCATGTTTTCAAGCAACTGATCTATTAACTGAACTGTTACCCCGCTCGTTTATTGAAATGCGCGTTTATGCAGGGAACCTCATTCTCTCTCCTGAAAACTGTCAAACGGCGTCGATTCAACATGGCATATGAAATTAACATAAATAAATGATAAAGATCGATTCAAGTGCATGTAATTTTTAATATTATTTCTTTGCTTTTTTATTAGTTTATTCGCAACGGAATCAGAGAGATGGTGGTTTAACGATAGTCAGCAAAAAAGGTTTTCTTTTACGAACAATTATATACTTTAAATTGAGAAAAATCAAGTCACCGATCGGAGAAGCGACCCTTTTCCTCCACTAAGAGATCTCTCACTTTATTTGCTTGTTGTTGTTATTGGATATTTATAAATGACGTTCACGACATTTTAGCAGGCGACAATTTTCCCAGCATGCAAAGGATAAAATGCAAATGTCATAGAATATTTACATAAAATTGTGGTATACCTATTAACATTCTATGAACGCAATTATTCTAAAAGTGTTGGTATTTGAAGGGGAAAATTATTTTGATCATTATATTTCCGATTAATAAAATATTCAAGAAATTAACGTAATAGTGTTATTATTCTATTCCCAAGACATCCAAAACCTCTCCCAACCACTTCTAGAAATAAAACAAACGAAAACAATATGTTAGTATGCCAAGGTTAAATGTTTGCAAACATAACAAACAACTAATTACGACGTTAGTAAGCGGATGTGTTCATTTTGTAACACTCCTTTGATACATCAGCTAGAATTTTCATACCATTTGATAATTTTGATGCTTTATTTGATGTTTTTAGAGATCATTTCATATTGTTGTGTTTTAAGCTGGATGCCTCTAGATAATAAACGAATTCAATAATATCAACCTTTAGAAAAATGTACTTTAAAATTTTAAGAATACAATTTAACCAATAATTAACATGTTACATTCAATGAATGACTGATTTTGCAGAATTTATCACCATATTGTTATACTGCGTGACCAACGCAGTAAAGTGTTGTTTTTATCAAATAAATATTTCGACTTTTATTTGGTTATTTGCGTAAATTATTTCCTTAGCTCTTCGAAAATATTTTACCTTTAAATACATGTTTAAAGTTTTAACGAAAATTAGCATAAATCTGAAAAATGCGGTTGTCATTGCGGAAAGCCACAGCTGGAATAAGCAACAGTTTGACAGTTTATTTTGGAGAAAAACAATTGGGACGTGGCTGGCAGGATGGCAGTATCAGCATTGCAGAAACACAGTTATTGTACGCCCGAAGAAGGCGTATTATGGTATGGCGTTGTCCGTTCATCTGCCTGTCCGTAGACAATAGTTTCCACATCATTACATTTGAATGAGCACAATGATTGTGTTAAATTTAACATGTAAGTATATTGTATCAAAACACAGATTGTATTTGATATTTAGCTGCACTCAACTGATTACTTTTTTTAGAGTTATTCCCCGATTAAGCTATTTTCTTTGAAATTATTGGTTTCCGCGGCATAACTTTTGAAGGCTATAAATGATTGTGTTTATATATGACATTTTAATATGTCATACCAAAACACTGGACAAGTCAAATTTTTTGCAATAATCATCCAACTTATACTGAGAGTTATGCCCCCTTTTAACTGGAGTTTTCTATGGAGCTATTAGTTTCCGAATGATAACTTTTGATGAATTTCATTAATTGAGTTTATATTTGCTATTTTTGTATGTTATATTAAAATACAATTCAAGTTCCATTTTTTGCTGAAATTAAATTATTATTGATAGAGTTATGTCCCATTTTAACCATTGATTGTTTGTTAAATCATTGGTGTCCGCAGGATATGTTTTGAAGGATATTTATCACTGCAATACAAAAGACTTTGTCGTAAGCTAATTTGTGACATTGTCTTAAGTTATTTCACGACATGGTTCTATGTATAAAGGAGTAAGTAATTCGTTTATTATTGTGACATATGACAGTAAACATAATATATACAGTGTATATAAACAATGAAATTATATTAAATAGAAAACAACTAGCACAATCCAATGGGCATATAAGTCACCAAAAACAAATAACATAAGTGAATCGTCTCAAAAAACATATCACATCAATCAAATGAGGATTATCTGTTTAAAACAATTTTCCATAATTACTTTACAATACAATAAAACAAACAAATTGATACAATGATATTAATCAATGCATATGAACTTATGGTTATATATTAATATGTACCTCTCATATAAACAGCATTAAGCCTCATATATGGTCATTTTAAGAAAATATATAAATAGTTCTAAATTGGTGCATGACGTGCACATGTTTCTCAGTTTATAAGTGGAATATATTTTATTGTTTTTTAATGTGAAATATTTTATTAGACTACTAGGATGTTGTAATTATTAAAATGTACAAATGAAACAGACGGGATTAAAGTAAAACCTAAATGATTCTCTCATCATCCGTTTTTACTATCGTCACAAATATCAATAGTAATATCAATTAGTACTTTCAGCGAAATTACGTGTAATAACGTACAATTATACGAAATTAAAGAGCCAGTATGCAAAAGGTATATACGTATATGATTTTTATTGTGTGTACTGTTACAGTTTCAAAAAAGGTTACTTGTCTTGCCATATACCTGAACCATCCTTTGCTTCTTTTGCATTAAGGAACTTTTCACAGTGGATTTTGATTATTTTGTATGGAAGTCAATATACCTTTTTGTTTACATATGACTAGTTTTATGACATGTTACTTCACATTCATTGCTAATTTCTTCAAGTGATAATCGTCTATTATGCTCTAAATTCATTATCAAAATGTTATAAAACACATGTTTGCCCTTCCTTTAGAAGAGGAAATGTTATTAATTTCTGATGGTTCATAATGTGTCTTTAAGACCGGAAATACCAAATATAAATATTTAATAAATGGGTGCCAGTTTTAAATGTTAGCAGGCTGCTCACATATTGTTACATAATTATTATCAAAGTATATATAAATGTTTAGCTGTTGTCAGAAGAACCTGACAGTTCTCCTCAAATGTGCTTGGGAATTGTGAAAAATAAAAATATTTTGTCTTTTCGTGAGGATTTATTATAATATTTATCAAAAAATTCAAAGAATAAAAGTAAATTAATATAAAATAAGTTATACAGTTATTGGATTCCAAATTAAATTTTATAAGACCAGACTCAATTTCAAAATTGGGAAAAAACATACAACATACAACACGCTGAAGTAGTGAATTATCAATTTAGAAAATCTATTCTATCAACGTTGAGAAACCTGTGGACAATTTTACATGGTCTTACTAGCGTGAAGTTTATGTACCTACAGTATAAGCAGTTGTTTTTATATATAACTTATGTAATATCTACTATCTCATTGCATCAACCAAGAAGCATTGTCTGAAATGCATATAATTCTTGGAAATTTAGCTGGTTAAAATTTCTTTTAGCAATAAATAATTTTATACTCATGCAATCAGTTAAACAAGGATTGATGCATTAAGGCAGAAACACTAATTGATAAGAAGCGTGTAGTCCGGCAAAAAAAAATGTAAGTGGTCGGGACAACAAGACGTGTATAGACTGACAAAATAAACTGAAAACAAGACGTGTGCAGTTTGGTAAACAAACTTATAACAAGACGTGCACAATCTGACAAAAGAAGGTGAAAACAAGACGAATGAAGTATGACCACAAACTGAACACAAGACGTGTGCAGTCTGGCAAAAGAAACTAAAAACAAGACGTGTGTAGTCTTGCAAAAGAAACTGAAAACAAGACGTGTGTAGTGTGGCAAAAGAAACTGAAAACAAGACATGTGCAGTCTGACAAAAGAAATAAAAACAATCTGACAAAAGAAGGTGAAAACAAGACGAATGAAGTATGACCACAAACTGACCACAAGACGTGTGCAGTCTGGCAAAAGAACTAAAAGCAAAAAGTATGAAGCCTGGCAAAAGAAACTGAAAACAAGACGTGTGTAGTGTGGCAAAAGAAACTGAAAACAAGACATGTGCAGTCTGACAAAAGAAATAAAAACAAGACGTTAGCAGTCTGAGAAAAGAACTAAAAACAAAAAAGTGTGTAGTCAGGCAAAATAAACTTAAAACAAAACGTGTGAAGTCTGGCAGAAGAAACTGAAAACAAGACGTGTGCAGTCTGGCAAAAGATATTTAAACCAAAAAAGTGTGTTGTTTGACAAAAGAAACAACTAACAGTAAGTTTGAAGTCTCAACTTACCAACATTTCATCGTAATTATATTGATTTGATTAGAGAGACAACGAGTTATAATGTGAAACAAAAAATTGTTATGACAAAAAATTTTCATACCAAATGATTTAAATCTTATCATTTTACCTATTTTCTTACTTTAACAGACCAATCTAGACGAATAAATAGCATGATATCTATTTGTACTTCAAATCATATCATTTTTTTCTTCAGTCTTTAAAGACCTGCATTTATTTATAAAACAATATTTCCGTTCCATTTCCGAATTGTTTTTAATAAGATCTAATAATATGTACGACAAATGAAAAAAAGTATACTGATATTTTTTATTTGTAATTGAGCAAAAATTTACACACAATACAATGTTGAAAATTTATAGCTTTTAGATGAAATATCTTGCCATGGTATCATGCTTAACCGTTTAAAGTATTTAATGATATTTTTGACTCTTTAGTAAGTGAATATTTTTTTTATTTAATATAAAGGCTAGATAAAATATCTGATATTCAGACTTCATATATAGAAATTTTTAAACATCGGAACCTATATTCAATTCTTTTAACAGTTTTGTACTAAAAATTTGTAAAATGAACATTTCAAACCTCACTGATTATTATCATTTTCAAAGATACTCGGATGATGATATTTTATTTCACGAAAACGTGATTAAAGTGTCGTTCTGTATTCAAGTATGTGTGTTTGCTGTAGGACTTTTAGGAAATTTAATCTCTCTTACTGTTTGGATCAAAGGACAAAATACAAGAAAGCTAGCATGTTCAATGTACTTTATATTTTTATCAGCATCTGACAGTTTTTGTATGCTATATAAATTAAGTGAAAATTTTGTCTTTTTTCCATGGATAAACAATGGGTTACGCACAATCACGCGATTTGAGTGCATATTATCAGAGACATTTTACAATTTTGCACCTCAGCTCTCAGCCTGGATCATTGTTTGTATTTGTGCTGAAAGAACGTTGAGTATTTGTTTTCCATTAAAATTCAATACAAAAGGGGCTGGCAGAAGAGCAAAATTTGCCTTTATTTCACTTTTCATTTTACTGACTGGAGTTAACCTGTCTGAAGCAACTTTAGAATGTATCGGCTTCTTGTCTTTCAATGAAAATACACTTAGACATATTTCAGCTGTGTATGTCCTATGTGTACTTCCACTTTCGTTTATAACAATATGCAATGTTATAACTATCGTAAGTCTTTGTAAAAGGAAAGCACCTGTTGTAAGCAGTAGCAGAAGGCACTTTACAAAATTCACGCGCTTAAGTATAGTAACAGGAATCTTCCACTGTGTTTGTGTAGTCCCATATATGTTACTTCATGTTTTTGACAGAAATAAGTTGGAAGTTAAAAGTAATTTAATCTTGGTCGATGTATCGACATTTCTTCTCTACTTAAAAATAACGCTTTTAGTTTTTTACTCTACTCATTGGCATCCAAAGATTTCAGCAAGACTTAAAGCAACTGCTTTGTAGCTGCAAGAAATGTGAATAATAACAAAAACAATTTATTGGATTGTATGTGTGTGATTCATCACAAGTGAAATATTAAAAGTAGACAAATTGTTGACAAACAAAAGGAAAATAGAACTTGAACAGTGAGACACAGTTTCTGTCAAGTGAATTATTAAACTTGGTTGTATATACCGGTATAATTATATAAAATTGATCGCAAATACCGGTATAATATATAAACATCGTTGTATATACCAGTATAATATATAAAAATTGATTGTAAATACCGGTATAATATATAAACATGGGTTGTATATACCGTATTATATATAAAACTTGATTGTTAAATATCTGTATGATATATAACTTGGTTGTTTATACCGCGTATATTATATAAACATGGTTGTGTATACCAGTATTCATATAAAATTGCATTGTAAAGACCGGTATAATAATATAAACTTGGTTGTAAATACCGGTACAATATATAAACTTGATTGTAAATACCGGTAAAATAATATAAACTTGGTTGTATATACCGTTATGATATATAAACGTGTTTTTAATTACCGGTATGTTATATAAACATGATTGTATTTACCGGTATATTATAAAAACTATATATAACAACATAACTGCCAGTACCATAGCACCGTTTTGATCATTTAATTTTGAGGTTTTTTATGTATCTTATTTAATTTGTACATTGTAAATATAGTCCCAGAAAGGACTTATGCATTCGTAGATTCTTTTTAAGTATTTGTTTTTGTATTATTTAACAAACTTTCTAAAACAAGTATCACATTCGAACACAATAAACATACAGTATTGTCTTTTTTTGTGTTCCTCAATTTAGTTTGATCATTTTATTCAAATAATAGAAATACGTTGTCATCCTAACTTAGAGATGAGTTTTAATATACATGAACAATATATTCCCAAGAACTGAATTGGTCATACATTAAAATGTAAGGTAAAAAAATCATTTGATTTGACGTCCGACAGCCATATGGCGACTGTGGGGGAAGTCACCAGGTGCCTCTCTGTACATTACTTGAAACACAAACAGGTACCTGAGTAGAACCACAGACGTTCCGTGAGATAGCTGGGAAGTTATCTCGTATGAAGAGTCCGAAGACGCTCAGCTAATGTCGCCCCTTTGTAAAGAAATGAATGTCCAAATAGCATTTAGAATATTTATATAACGATAAATAACGTCATTCATTCAATTCTGTTGATGTGAAGTACATTTTGCCTGAATTTACGATTGTTTTTTTTTCTATTATTATCGTTACATTCATTTATTATGGGTTTAAAAATATTGTCAATACATTTAATTATTTTTGTTTGACAATTAAAGTCAAAACATGCCATGATTATTTTCTTTTTTACAAATATTGTCAATACATACGACTATTTTTCTATTTTTGTTTTGGCTATACCTCTGACTTACATTTTTTTTTTAAATTACATACGATTATTTCCAGTTATTAAAATATTGTCAATACATAACAGATTTTTCTCCTTAACAATGAATGTAGCATTTACTTTTTTCTGCTTCATAATTTTTATTGTTATGATTTTTTGCAATATAGTTGAGATAATCATTGTAAAGAAAAAAGAAGATCTTTTTCATTTATTCAATGAAACATACTTATGGGTGTATTTTGTAAAGAATTGTTCTGGTCTAAATATATAAAGCTTAATCACTTTCAATAGATACATGACAAGATCATAAATTGGCCAGTATGTAATTTATTACTAAGAACCTAGAATTTCAGTTACCCTTAGAATGTGGGTAAATCGTAGAGTACCAAAATCTATAGTTTAATTACTTTATTAGTTTTGACAGACTGATTAATTACATTTGTCGGTAGCCTTTATTTACTTTTAAAGGTCAGCCTAAAACTTTCGACTAGAGATAGTGTAAAACCCGAGAGTAATGCTTTTTATGAGAGGAGTATAGTAAAGTATAGTATAGTATAGTATAGTATAGTATAGTATAGTATAGTACAGTACAGTACAGTACAGTACAGTACAGTACAGTACAGTACAGTACAGTACAGTACAGAGTACAGTACAGTACAGTACAGTACAGTACAGTACAGTACAGTATATTTTTGTTTAAATCATCTCTTTAAAACTTTGAATAAGATTTTGCTGGAAATTAACTTGCTTTAAATAAACTTTATCACTTCGTCTTGAGATTTTACTTAAAACATTTTAACATCAAAACTTTATTTCTGGAATAAAAAATAAACATATATTAGAAACAATGCTGTGTTATAATATATTTAACTACATGTGGAAATTTTGATAATTGAGTAACACTATCAAAACATACCATTATTTTTGTTTCACCATTTTTATCAATACATACCAATATTTTATGTTTAACAATTATTGTCAATACATACTATTGTTTTTGCTTTACAGTTATTGCCAATACATGCCATTATTTTTATTTAACAATTGTCGTCAATATATACCGTTATTTTTCTGTTAAACAATAATTAGCAATCGGACCATGTTGGCAAGTTTCTAAATAATTGTCAAAACGTAATATTATTTTTCTATTTTACAGTATTTTTCAATACATCCCATTATTTTCTGCTTCACAATTATTAGCAATACATGTCATTATTTTTTTCAATTAATCCATTATTGTCAATACATACCACACTTTTTATTGTCCATGAATACCATTATTTTTTTTTGTTTTACAATAGTTTTCAATATAAATCATTATATGCTGTTTTAATATTATTGTTAATACATACCATTTTCCCCTGTTATACATTTATTGTCAATACGAACAATTATTTTTCTGTTTTAAAATATTTGTCAATAAAACCATTATTTTCTGTTCCACCATTATGTCAATGCATACCATTTTTCATGGCTTACAATTACTGTCAATACGTACCTTTTTTTCTACCATTTTTCTTGTTTTACAATTATTGTCAGTTTTATTGGTAATAAAAGTAACATGCAGAAACCTGGCTCGATTCTTTCTATTCTATGTAGTCATCGCTTTTAATAATGAAAAATAATGTAAAAAGGCACACTATTGTATGGTGCCATTCGTAAAACCAACATCTGTCTGATTAGGTTGCGGATTAGCGCTCTTGAGAGTTTGGAGAGTTTTCTAATCAGATATTTAAGCACAAAGCTAAAACCCAATGGCAATAGCCCCGAGAGACATGCATGGAATGGTGGTCTTTTGGATCGACGTTTTTCAATTCTTAAGGTTATGAATTTTCGTGAAGAAACCCACCATTTTTCTATAGCCACTGTTTTAGTTTGAGAATTTTCTTAACAACAGAAAGCTCTAACGAAAGGAAATAGACCATAATAGGCCCGTTTGTTATAGTAAATGAAGCATAGAAGTTTTCGTGACACAAACAAAATACAATTTTCTCGTGCAAAACCATTTAAACACAATTTTTTTATACAATGCACATTTGCCGTCTTCAGGTTGTTTTTTTAAAGGCATTTATGGTACCAAGCTCTAACCAAAGGCAAATGATCTCTAGTTGTCCGCGTGGCAAGGGCGGTTTTTGGATCGACGATTTGTTTATCTGTATATACAGTGTATAAATTTCATTAAAAAAGAAACAAAACATTCCTTACTTCCCACCGTTAAAACACAATCTGCTGATTCCGTTGTGAATAAGCACTTGTGTCAGTTTAAGGGTTGTTCTTTTATAGCAATATAAGGCTAAAAGCTCTAACCCTAGGAAAATGACCTCGTAGAAATGACTTTTTTTCGGATCAGCGATTTGTTTATCAGTATATAATGTTTATGAAGTTTCATAAACAATTCTGGAGCAAACTGTTATAACAACATTTGTTGAATTCGGTTGCAGATAAGCCTAACATAAGTTTAGACGTTTATACAGCAAGATAAGGCTTAAAGCTTTAGCCAAAGAGAAATGTTACGAGAGGCCACTATCAATAGTGGTTTTATAAATTGGCGATTTGTTCTTCTGTATACGAGTATACTGTTTATAATGTTTCTTGAAACATATACATATACGTACATATATATCTAGAGCAAACCGTTAAAATACAATCTGTCTGATTCTGTTTCCGATTAGCTCTTCTAAACGGACAGCAATGTAAAGCACGAAGCTCTAATCGAAGCTCTAATCCAACGTAAATGGCAGACTAGCTTAACATGGGTGTTTTCTTGACATGGCTGTTTTCCTGACATTTCGTTATTCTTATACATACATGTATATTATGTATATATTTTTGTAAAATAAACCATTTCTGAAACAAATCTTTATAACAAGATTTGTCTGAATATGTTGCATTAGCAGGGATCTGTTGCAGCACCATAAATGAAAAAGCTCTAACACAAGGCAAATATTCTCGAGAGCCCCGCGTGGCTTGGACGTTATTTTTAATCGGCAATTTGCGTTTTCTATATAAAATATGTATGAATTTTAGTAATAATGTCCTTATTCTGGAGCAAACTGTTACAACACCATTTGTCTGATTCTGTTGCGGACATGTCCTTGCATGAGTTCCGACGGTCTAAGTTACACTTAAATAAAAAATACAACACGCTCAGTTTGCATGACCAGACGTGAGTGATTATTATGACGTATTAGCTTACAGATAATAAATGAACTATGAGTGAAGAATATTAAAATATTTATCATTTTATAAAACATTCATGTTGGCCACGCGGTAGAAACTCAGGAGCATCTCCTACAACGTCAATCTCCTACGCAGTGATCTACCCTTATCAGTACATTGATCTCTGCCACAACAAACTTTTTTATCAATATTTTGGTATTTATTCGTTTTAGCTTTTGGATCTATTTTTCATTATTTTGTATACTTTGATATGTTTTGGTATATAAGAACGTAGGTACGAAAAGTTGAAAATTAAACAAGAGAATTATGACGTTAGATTTTCAATGCTACGGTCGATATTTACATTTGAATTTCCACGTTACGTCATCAGACTTTCATCATCATTTGCTAAGGGAGGTACTCACTGTGAGGAGTTTGCTAAAACGCAACAGGAGCGCACTGAAAGCGCAGAAAGAACGTCGAATATACGCTGTGGTTACCACGGCGCTTTAACGGAGATTGTGCGGTGAGGGGTGAGGACTTTGGCGATCATTATGTTCAAAGAAGATTCTACAAAGCTGTACCATATCGAATCTGCAACGAAATCGGACAAAAGTTTATTAAAGGTTCTCACTAGAAAAGTGGTCTTTTTTACGGAATTTCTTTGGTTTTATATACTTAAAAATAATCATCGGTCCAAAAAGCGACAATATTACGCGGGACTCCTGTTAACATTACCCTTGCCTAAGGGCTTTGACACTCATATCGTGTCCTCTAAACTAATACAATCTACTTGATCATAAACAAATCCACGCAAAAATCTCCATGACGTATAGCTCGGGTTAGGGCTTTGACAATCATAATGTGCATGAAGACACTCCAAAAATGTACAAAATCGAATCCGCAGCGAAATCGTACAAATGGTGTGTTTAAAGTATGGTCGAGAATATGGTGCTTTTTCCGAAATTTTATAAACTTCACATAGAGAAAGAACAAATAGCCATTAACAAAAACGATCATACCATGCGGAAATCTCCTGAACGTATAGCTTGGGTTAGGGCTGTTGCAAAGAAGACCCTCTAAAGTTGTACAAAATCGAATGTGCAACGAAATCGGACAACAGATTTTGGGAGGCTTTTGGCACTTAAACAAATAATCTCCGGTCAACAAAGCGAATATTGCATGCGGGCCTCTTGCTTACATTTCCTTGCCTTAGAGCTTTAACACTTATATTGCAATGAAGAAAATCCCTAAACTAATACAATCTACTGGATTATATTACTTTTTTACTAACAACGTAGCGTTAATTATACAATGGGAAACTGTGAATGGCGTGACACCAGGAAAGGAGTTCTTTTTGCTCTTTCGTCGAAAACCACTTAAATACATTTAACAGAGTTGTTTACACGATAATATGCTGCATTTCGCAGAGTTAATATACTTCATATAGATAA
Organism: Ruditapes philippinarum; assembly: GCF_026571515.1. Taxonomy (NCBI): domain Eukaryota; kingdom Metazoa; phylum Mollusca; class Bivalvia; order Venerida; family Veneridae; genus Ruditapes; species Ruditapes philippinarum. The sequence continues at coordinate 81,388 of NW_026858349.1, read as the reverse complement.
AGACCAAATAGCCGAAACCAATAACAAGCATAGCAAGCGGAAACCTCACGGACATAGTGCTGGGGCTAGAGCTTTATGTTGTGTTAAGAAGAACTTCCAAACTTGTAGAAAAATCAATTTGAACGGAATCAGTCAAATGGTGTTTTTACAGTATGCTCGTGAATATGGTGCTTTATCGAAAATTATTACACTTTATATCGATAAAAAACAACTTGCAGGTTCAGAAAAACGACGATGACACGCGGAATCTCCTGGACATAATACTTTGGGAAGTTTTCGACAATCTTTACACTATGCTCGAGAATATGGTGCTTTTTACGAAAATTTATAAACTTTATACATGTATAGAGAAAGAACAAATTGCCGTTTTCAAAAACGACCATGCCATGCGGAGATCTACTGGACGTGTAGCTTGGGTTAGGGATTTGACGATCATAATGTGCTAAGAAGACCCTCCAAAGTTTGAATCTGCAATGAAATCGGACACAAGGTTGTTTAAAGATTCTCTCTAGAAAATTCTTTTTACGGAATTTCTTAGGATTTAAAAATTTAAAATACTTCAACAAATAATCATGTGTATATAAAGCAGGCCTCTTGCAAACATTTTTCTTGCCTAAGAGATTGACACTTTTATTGCTGTGAAGAATTTCCGCAAAACTAATAATAGACTTTTGCAGCTTACTCTGACGCGGACAGTGGACATCTGATAACGAACAAATGTTGCGGGGAATTTCTCAAAATGGCTGTAAACTGAGAAGAGTCAAAATTCAGAACATTTAATTTCCCCATCTATACCTGAGCGTATCGGGAATTACAAAATTTCTGGTGATAAAGACAAAAACACGTTATTATTTATATGACATTTTATTTTCATAATGTACTTGACATGGTGCACTTATATATTTTTTATTTGTTTCATTCATCATCCGAGCTGACTCCGAACTTTCTTTGTGATGAACTTGTTGTATGCCAGCTGGTTTTCTCTGATCAGTGCTGCTGGTGGCCTTTTTCTACCCCTGCCCTTGTTGTTCTCTATGGTATGTTGATCCACGATTGCCGGTCTTGGAGCGGCAGTCACGGTTGCCGGTCTTGGAGAGGGAGGCACGGTTACCGGTCTGATATGGCAGCGATGGTTGTCGGTCTTGGAGCGGCAGCCACAGTTGCCGGTTTTGGAGCGGCAGCCACGGTTGCCGGTCTTGGAGAGGCAGCCACGGTTACCGGTCTTGGAGAGGCAGTCACGGTTGCCGGTCTTTGAGAGGGAGGCACGGTTACCGGTCTGGTACGGCAGCGATGGCTGTCGGTCTTGGAGCGGCAGCCACGGTTGCCAGTCTTGGAACGGCAGCAACGGTTACGGGTCTCGAGCAGGTCCGGGTTGTTGGTCAATCGCTACAAAGGGAAATGTATTTTAACGAAATAAAACTCCTGACAAATAGATGCGATAAAATATCCTAATATACAGTTTTATAAGAATACAATATTAGACAATAAAATTAAAACATATTCATTGATTTAAAATTTTTACAGCAGTCACTATTTTATTGTCTAATATTGTATTTCTTATAAAACTGTATATTAGGATATTTTATCGCATCTATTTGTCAGGAGTTTTATTATTTCTATAGCCGAAACATAATTTCCATTTTAATGAACATTAATCATTTTCACTAATTCACTTGTTCTGTGTTTGTAAAATTCGTTTTTTAATATACACGGTATATAATAGGTATGTAAGATTATACAGGGTGACTGTGGAACATGCAATTTCCAATCTCAAGTCTTACCGTGCTATAAGCTCGGTGTGGAGACATTCAAGAAAATTGTTAAGTACCACTGTAATGATATGTGCCGGACTTGTTTGAAATTGGTTTGAACTATTAACATGAATTTGAAACTGGATGGTTTATTATCATTTACTCACCCTTTAACTTTAAATTATATACAGTTTTATTATTTTGAGAAAACCCCTGAAAATAATCAGTAGTCCATCGTCCGCTGTCCGCATCGGAGTAAGCTGCAAAAGTCTAATACAATCTACTGGATCATAACATTTGTTTTTTTTAAGTACGAAGCGTTCATTATACAATGACTAACTGAGAATGGCGTGAAACTGTATAAGAACGTCCTTAAAGCGCATTTTTGCCACATACTACTTAATAACTTTTATCTGTTGTTTTTTTGCACGACAATATGGTGCATTTCACGAAAGTTTAAACGCTTTATATAAATAAAATACAAATCGATGGTCCAGAAAAACGACAATGCCACGCGGAAATCTCCTGGACATATCGGTAGGGATAGGGGTTTAACAATCATAATATGCAAAGAAGAATCCCTAAAGTTGTACAAAATTGAATACGAAGCGAAATCGGACACAGTGTTCTTGCAGTATGCTCCAAATTGTGGAGCTTTTTTCGAAAATTTATACATTTTATATAGACAAAGAACAACTCGCAGTTCCAGAAAAACGACCATGCCACGCGGAAATCTCCTCAAAGTTGTACAAAATGGAATTCGCAACGAAATCGGATAAATGGTGTTTTACAGTATAATGGAGAATATGGAGCTTTGTACGAAATTTTATACACTTTACATAAAGAAAGGACAAAGAGTCGTTAACAAAACCGACCATGCCATACGGAAATTTCCTAGACGAAAAGCTTGGGCTAGGGCTTTAACAATCATTATGTGCAAAGATCATCCTCAATAGTTATGAATAACAACAATGACACGCGGAAATATCAAGGACATAGTGCTGGAGCTAAAACTTGGAGTCAGTCAAAAGATTCTCTTGAAAATGATGGTTTGTTTTCAAAAATTTATACACTCGCAGGTCCAGACAAACGAAACAAACATGCCACATGGAAATTTTCTGGACATATTGCTTCGGATAAGCCTTTGACAATCATAATGTGCAAAGACGACTCGCCAAAGTTCTACAAAATCGAATCTGCAGCGAAATCGGACAAATGGTGTCTTTGCAGTATGCTCAAGAATACAGTGCTTTTTTCGAATATTTATACATTTTATATCGAGAATATGGAGCTATGAACGAAAATTTATACACTTTACACTAGGGTTTTGACAATCAAAATCTGCAAAGAAACCCTTAAAAAATTGTACCAAATCGATCCCGCAACGAAATCGGACGAACGGTTTAAAAAAGGTTCTGTCTAGAAAAGTGATCGTTTTTACGGAATTCTTAGGAATTTAATATTTTAACAATCATTTGTCAAACAAATAATCATGGACCCAAAAGGCAACCATATTCTGTGGGCCACTTGTAACATTTTTCTTGCCGCTTACATTGCTGTGAAGAATATCCTCTAAACTATTACAACTACTGAATCATAACATTTTTTTTGTTTGTTTTGTTTGAATTTATTTGTCACACGAAACTTACTTTTTGGAGGTTCTTGTGGTAATAAAACCAACTATTATAGCCTCAGGGAGCACATTCAAAGTGGTACTTTTTTGAAAATTTTTACAGAAAGAAAAAATCGTCAGGTCAGAAAACGACCATGACATGCGAAATATCCTGGTCAATTTTTGGGTTAGGACTTTGGCTTCATATTTCTTAAGTAAAGGCTTCGGGCTTTATATTGTGTAAAGAGGACCCTCCAAACTTGTAAAAAATCGAATTCGCATTGGAATCAGACCAATGGTGTCTAAACCGTTGGCTCAGGAACATAGTATTTATTATACAATTTATATAGAGAGAATAAATCACAAAAACCAAAAACGACCATGCCACGCGGAACGGAAATCTCTGAACATGTTTCTGGTGTAAGGACTATGGGCTTTATACTGTGCACAGAAAACCCTCCAAACATGTACAAAATTGAAATTGCATTAAAATCAGAAAAAAATGGTTTCAACGGTTGGCTCAGGAAAATGGTGTCTCCTTATGGAAATAACATTGGCAGTTATAGCCTCAGGTAACATAGTCAAACTAACACAAACCACGATGATATGCTTTTTAGGGATCCTTATGGCAATAACACCAGCAAATAAAGCCTCAGGGAACACAGGCAAGCTAACACACACACCACGGCCTTTACGGGGGTCCTAATGAAAATAACCCCTGCAGTAATATCTTCAGGGAACACAGTCAAGCTGACACAACCAACAATTATATGCCTTTTTGGGATCCACATGGCAATAACACTGACAGTTATAGCCTCAGGGAACACAGGCAAGATAAAAAACCAAATAATTTACCTTTTTGGGTCCTTATGGAAATAACACCGGCAGTTATAGCCCAAGAGAACACATTAAACTGACAAAACCCACGATGATAGGCCTTTTTAGGTGTTCTTATGGCAATAACATCGGCATTTATAGCCTCAGGGAACACAGTCAAGCTCACACAAACAACGACGATACTCCTTTCTTTGAGTCCTTATGAAAATAACACCGACAGTTATAGCCTCATGGAACACAGTCTAAATGGTACTAAATGGAAAATGCACGAGTATACATTGACATATTTCTTAGGTAAGAGCTTCTGGCTTCATATTGTGCAAAGAAGACACTCGAATTCGCATTGGAATAAAACCAATGGTGTTCAAACGGTGTGCTCGGGCAAATGGTTATTTCTATACAATTTATATAGAGAAAGAACAGATCGCCGGAACAAAAAACGGCCATGTCATACGGAAATCTCTAGGACATATTCATTGGGTTAGGGATTTGGGATTTATATTGTTGGAAGAACACCCTCCAAACTTGTACAAAATTGAATCCACATTGGAATTAGACAAATGGTGATTAAACGGTTGGGTCGTGAATATGGTGTTTTTTATATTATAATAAAAAAGAACGAATTTCCGATCCGAACATATTTCTTGAGTTTTGGCTTTTGGCTTCATATTGTGGAAAGAAAACGCTCCAAACTTGTACAAAATCGAGTCCGCATTGTTATCGGTCTAAGGGTTTTTAAACGGTTGGCTCAAGAAAATGGTGTATTTTTTCGACAATACAGAAAGAACATATCGCCGTTTTAAAAAGCGACAATTTTATTTGGACCTCTGGATATTACTTTTTTACATCTCATGCGGATGTCTGTTTGGCCTTATATTGCTGTGAAGAATATCATCTAAACTGATAGAATCCACTTGATAATAACAATTGTTTTTTTTTGTTTTGTTTTTTCTTTAAGTATGTAGCGTTCTTTTCATAATAACTAAATGTGCATGACCTAAATTCCTTTAATTCTTATTAGCATGTTCTGTAAAGTTCGTTTATTTGTCGCACGACACTTACTGTCAGTTTTATAAAGTATGGAAAAAATGTAAATCTCAGGTTCAGAAAGATCTTGTCTCTAAGATGTTGCTCTTTCAATCGAGTTACGGTTATAGGGAGAAAAGAAAGAAAATCGACGGTCCAAAAACGACCATGCCACGCGGAAATCTCTAGGAGACATTTCTTGGGTAAGGGCCTTTGGCTTTATATTATTGGAAGAATACCCTCCAGCCTTGTACAAAATCGAATCTGCATTGAAATCAGACCAATGGTGTTTAAACGGTTGGCTCTGGAAAATGATGCTTTTTTTACAATTAATATAGAGAAAGAACAAATCGCCGGAAACAAAAACGGCCATGCCATGCGGAAATCTCTAGGACACATTTCTTGGGTTAGGGCTTTTGGCTTCATATTATGCACAGAACAGACTCCAAACATGTACGAAATCGAATCTGCAATGGAATAAGAACAATGCTGTTTTAAGGTTTGGCTCAGGAAAATGATGGTTTTTATACAGTTTACATAGTGAAAGCTTTTTAATCGCCGGAACCAAAAAACGGCCATTACATGAGGAAATCTCTAGGACATATGTATTGGGGTAGGGCTTTTGGCGTCATATTATGCACGGAAGACCCTCCAAAATTGTACAAAATCGAATCTGCATTGGAATCAAACCAATGGTGTAGAAACAGTTGGCTCGGTAAAATTGTGTTTTTTGTACAATTTATAAAGAGAAAGAACAAATCGCCGGAACAAGAAACGGCCATGTCATGCGGAAATCTCTAGGACACATTTTTTGGGTTACGGCTTTTGGCTTCATATTATGCACAGAAGACCCTCCAAAGATGTACAAAATCGAATCTCCATTGGAATCAGACAAAAAGTGTTTTAAGGGTTGACTCAGGAAAATGTTGGTTTTTATACAATTTATATAGTGAAAGTTTTTTTAATCGCCGGAACAAAAACGACCATGCCATGCGGAAATCTGTATGACATATTCCTTGGGTTAAAGCTTTGGGCTTTATATTGTGGGAAGATTACCCTCCCAAATTGTACAAAATCGAATCCGCATTGGAATCAAACCAATATTGTTTCAACGGTTGGGTCAGGAAAGGGTTATTTCAATACAATTTATATAGAGAAAGAACAGATCGCTGAAACAAAAAACGGCCATGCCATGCGGAAATCTCTAGGACAAATTCCTTGGGTTAGGGTTTTTGGCTTTATATTGTGGGAAGAACGTCCTCCAAAGATCTGCATTGGAATCAAACCAATGGTGTATAAATAGTTGGCTCAGGAAATTGGTGCTTTTTATACAATTTATATAAAGAAAGAACAAATCGCCGGAACAAGAAACGGCCATGACATGCGGACACATTTCTTGGGTTAGGGCATTTGTCTTCATATTATGCACAGAAGACCCTCCAAAGTTCTACAAAATCGAATTTATATTGGAATCAAACCAATGGTGTATAAACAGTTGACTCGGGAAAATGGTGTTTTTGTACAATTTATATAGTGAAAAGACAAATCGCCGGAACCAAAAACGGCCATGCAATGCGTAAATCTCTAGGACACATTTCTTGGGTTAGGGCTTTTGGCTTCATATTAAGCATAGAACAGCCTCAAAACTTGTACAAAATCGAATCTGCATTGGAATCAGACCAATGGTGTTTTAAGGGTTGACTCAGAAAAAATGGTGGTTTTTATACAATTTATATAATGAGTTTTTTTAATCGCCGGAGCAAAAAACGGCCATGCCATGCGAAAATCTCTAGGACATATTCCTTGGGTTAGGGCTATGGGCTTTATATTGTAGGAAGAACACCCTCCAAACTTGTACAAAATTGAATCTACATTGGAATTAGACAAATGGTGTTTAAACGGTTGGCTCTGGAAATTTGTGAATTTTTGAAAATTTATATAAAAAAGAACAAATTTCCGGTCCCAAAAATGACCTTGCCATGCGGAAATCACCTGGACATATTTCTTGGGTTTGGGGTTTTGGCTTCATATTGTGGAAAGAAGATCGTGCCACGAGAAAACGCCTATACATTTTGATTGGGTTAGGGCTTAAACTATCATTACATGCAAAGAAGTCCCTCCAAAATTGTACAAAATCAAATCGGCAACGAAATCGGACGAATGGTGTCTTTGCAGTATGTTCGAGGATATGGTTCTTTTTTCGAAAATTTGTATATTTCATATAGTCAGAATAACTCGCAGTTCCAGAAAAACGAACATGCCACGCGGAAATCTCCTGGACATCAACAACAATCCCAATATGCAAAGTATACCCTCCAAAATTGTACAAAATTGAATACGCAACGGGAACGACAAATGATGTCTTTGTAGTATGCTCGAGCATATGGCTTTTTTTCTATTTTTTTTTACATTTAATTTAGATGTAAAACGACTCGTAGCTCCAGAAAAACGACCATGCCACGCGAAATCTCCTAGACATATTGCCTGGGTTAGGGCTGTAACTATCTTTAAATGCAAAGAAGTCACTCAAAAATTGAACAAAATCGTATCGGCAACGACATCGGACAAATGGTTTCTTTACAGTATGCTCGAGAATATGGCTTATTTGAAAATTTATATATTTCATATAGTTAAAGAATAACTCGCAGTTCCAGAAAAACGACCATGCCACGCGGAAATCTCCTGGACATATTGCTTGGGGTAGGGCTTTGAAAATCATAATGTGCAAAGAAGACCCTCCAAAACTGTACAAAATCGAATCCGCAACGAAATCGGACAAATTGTATCTTTACAGTATAATCGAGAATATGTACGAAAATTTATACATATTATATAAATAAAATACAAATCGATGGTCCAGAAAAACGACCAAGTCACGCGAAAATCTCCTGGACATATTGCTAGGGATAGGGCTGTAACAATGTAGCATGTAGTTAACTAAAATGAGTAATTTTGTATCACGTATGTAGATCCATGTTCTATGTATATTGTTTTGTATATTGTTATACACATGAATTATTGTTTTAACTGAATCATTCTGTTTTTATTTGACTAGGTTTTTATTTCTGCTTTAACGTCACGTTCCTTGTAGCTTATAGATTGTGAGGCGTTGCGTCATTTCTCTTTTTTATAAACGTCGTTTTTTCTGGAAAAAGACTAACGTTAAAAACTTAGAAAAAGGTTGACCTGATAATATAATGGGAAAATACTGCAACATTCGTAATAATTATTTCAAATGTGTATAAATCCTCAGTTTGTCGAGAATATATTCAGTTTGCAGGTCAACTTGCCCTGATCAGTTTTACGTAATTATTTAAATACCGTGAGACCAGATAACATAATCAATAACTTAAATTGGGCCTATTTCTCCCCTACTGTAAAGTATTTGTCCGATTTTATTTTTTTTTTGCAAAATTTGAAAATCGACTTTTTTCCCCCGATACTCATGGCAGTTTTTCCTCCGATACTTATGACAGTTTTGTCGTAAATAAGAAAACTATTTTTCTTATTGAACATACTATTTATATCTGGGTTACATGACTATCAAGCAAAAGAAATTCTAAATGCGTAGGAATCATTTCATGTTTAAGGTACATAATAATTATTCCTTTCATAATTCATCTCAGGTTGCTTTTAAAATTCGCTATACCAAACACCAAGCTGGAATTTTTCATTAATAGGCTCCGTTTCTATATATAAAAGTAAGGCAATAAAAATATTTTGGTAACGTTGATTGAGAGGAAAGGTAGCGGGATGGGAAACAAACCATAATTTATCAATTATTATAATAAATCATTTGATTCAAACGTAACCGCTGTCGATCAGGAGTTTAATGACACTTTTTAACAGTGTTATCCAAATTGTCTATTATAACATGATGTATTTGTAATAACCTTATAATTCAGATGATATATTTCAACATACACGCACGGACCCTCGGGGTCGAACAAAAACAAATAACGTCACGCTGTCTGCACTGAGTTTACACATAACATGAAATAGCTGTGGTGATAGTAAAGAAAGGTGAACAAAGTTATTTTTAGCATCTAGTCATTATTGCCATTACATGTGTTAAACAGAATTATGCGATTAGGATGATTATGTTGTAACTTTGGTACGCATACAGGTTTGCAAATTTCATTTCAGTGACTTAGTTAAATGCATTTTTAATAGTGTAGATATATGCATTTTAATAGTGTATGTTATGATATAGGAAGATAGGATTTTCTTTTATATTAAGTGATCTTTTTCGGGGATCCTTAAATTAACCAGACTTCACAACATCGACGGATCCGTACGTGAACGTGCAATTTTAAATACAAATGAGCAAAAATTGAAATAAAGAACGAGCTTTGAAATAATAAATAAGAATTGAAACAATCTGCGTTCGACTCTCATTGACGTATCTACAATGTGCTTGATGCATTGAAAAGTCGAAAGTACGATGGTAAAAAGCCGAAATAACGAAACCAAGTACGATGGCTTACTACTATCGTAAATTGTGTTTTCGTTGTATCGAGTTTTGTGTGTCGTGATGACCCTAAAATCACATATTAGAAATGGCACACTGCGACTGTATTGTTGTTCGTTGATAAGGTTAAAAGGTTAAACTACGGACAGCGGACATATCTAAAAATAATACCTACTTTGTGTATGTCCTCCGAGTGGTTTACATTTGTATGGAGGCTGATAAACGCCATGTCGTATTTTCGCTTTATGCCATGCCGTTTATTCGCTTTTATTCCGCCACAAAATACGAAAAATGAAGGGATTAACAGTAAAATTGTTTGTGTTTTCCGCATGTTTACATGTTTTGGGTCGAAAATCCGAAAGGATGGCAAAAATACGTGCGAACATACGTCACAGAATTTATCCTTCTTTTTCGCTTACGATATTTCGTATATCATTTTTTACGCGGCAAAGAAACAACAACAAATAATAATAATAATGATAATAATAATAAAAAACAACAAAAACAACAACAAAAAACGCAAACATACTGTCTTGGTGCGACGTAAATAAAAATTGAAGTCGGCGACCGTAACTTTAGGAAAAAGAAAAGATTATTTTTAAGTATGCGAAAAAGCAACACAGAAAAATATTAATGAAAACAAAATAAGACACTTTATTTTCTACAACACCGTTTACCAATTACCATTCCATTAACAATACGGGTTGAAAGTTGTTATATCACTTCCTTTTATTTACTTCAAACTTCCATTCCTTTTGATTTACAAACGTTTATAGGGGTGTATATAAAGAGATAAATATTTTCATTTGACATACGTTGAAAAAAGAAAACAAGTGTTTGAATAATCTTATAATTTTTACATTCCAGTTTTGTAATAACCATGGATAAAGTTCAAGTCCCCGTCTTTTACAAATCGATGTCTGACCGTCTGTCGGTTGTTATGGATACAATAGGAGTGAGTGACTACCTCGTGTCGACCAGGCGGGACGCATACCTTAAACGAGAAACAATGAGGTCAATATTTTACCAGCTTAGTGGATTAAACATTAGGACATATCACTTTGGCAGTCAAACTGAAGGAACGACAACGATTGGGATGGACTCGGATTTAGACACTTTAGATTGCCAGCAAAGTTTTAACATGATAACTGATCATAACCTTAAGGATATGGAGAAAGAGAATATGTTTTTGATTCAAAATGATTTAACGCCCCCTGGTCATTGTCGCTTACACCAGATTGACTTTTCCACAGAATCGGACACGTACCCGCATGATGAATGTATTTTTGATGAAGAGAAGAGATTGATCCTTGAAAATAAGTTCTCACTGAATGTTGAAAAATCCGCTTTTGAATATCTAGGATTTTCAGAATATAAAAAACATGGTCCATCAGGGAGTCCGTTTCCTAATAAAGATATCGTAAACGGATTTCCATGCAAAACATGGCCCATTAAATCTTCTCTCTGGTTGGACCGTCCTCGAGCTGACCACTGGTTGTCACGTAAAGCAGTATCGGATGTCTTAAGCAGCGAGTGTTTCATCGTTTCTGTCGGCCATCAAAAAAGCGAAAACGAGCATGTGGAATGGCGAATATCGTTTTCGAAATCGGAAAGAGTGTTGTTGTTTAACATGAACAATATACAAATTAAATGCTATGTTCTGCTGAAACTCATAAAAAATGAAATACTTAAACCGATTGCTGGAGACAAGTTTACAAGTTTTCATTGCAAGATTACAGTTTTGTTTACAATAGAGAGATTACCAAACGGATTTTGGGTACGGGAGAATCTTCTATCGTGTCTGTATATGTGCTTAAAGACGCTTCAAATGTTTCTAAAATCAGGCCACTGTCCTCATATTTTCAATCCGGATGTTAACTTATTTGCAGGAAAGATAACTCTGAGTGTGCGATTGAATTTGTTACAATGTATCACTAACCTTATCAATGATCATGCAAAATATTTATTATCTATGAAAAGTGATTCTCTTGGAACGCTTCTTACAGTATTAACAAATACACTCAACTTTCTGCTGTTGCTTAGCACGTGTATTTCGAATGTATCCATGGAAACAGAGAAATGCATCATTGGAAAACTTATTTATGACAAACATGTTTCACTTTATGGGGATATTTTTTCTATTCTGTCTTACACAATCAAACTTGAGCACTCCGTGCAGGATTTTATTCGTACTCTAAGCAACTATGTGAAAAAAGCAAACGACTACTTTGTGCACGGAATTCCCGACGAGAAGGTATCAGCTAAACTGATCATGGCCTATCTAAGACCGTTTATTGCTTCGCTCTTGGTTGCAAGTAGTGGAAGAAAGACCCCACGGGGTGTTTATTCATTTGTGAACTTTCTTTTAACGCTTATGGATAAAGTATTCTGCATCGACGTAGCATCCAGCAAACTTAAACTTGCCACGTTGTATTACGTTAAAGGTGACATCAAAAAGACACGGACTATTTTAAAAACGATTGAAAAGAAATTTGGAAACTATGTTGTGCCGGTTTGCGGCAATTGTGACTGTATTGAACATCCGGGCAAGAAGTTTGTGAATGTCGTGAATAACTCCGCAGACGATAACACGGTGTACACGTGCATTTCAAACTGTGTGACATTTTTACGTCAGGAGTATAAATGCTGCCCTTTGGCGCTCCGATACGAAATGTTTCGATCAACTACAGAAGACGCTAAGCGGAAAAAAGTGGGAATGCATGAATGGATGGACATGGCCGAAATAGACGCACAACCTTCTCTTTACTTCATGCAGTTTTTAGTATATAAACGCTTGGGTGATGAAGATCGGCAGTATGATGCCATATTCAAGTTAGCGTCTCTTTTACAACAGAATTCTCCTTTGTATCATAAAGAAACAGCTTTCAACCTTTTAGGTCAGTGTTGGGAATTTAAGGACAATCAAAACTTGGCATTGATATGTTATGACGCATCTTTACGTCTAGTTGACGTCAACAATGCAGCGAAATGGCACCTTTCGAAATTGGTATACCGTGCACTACGCAAGTCCGGAAAGATTAAAGTTTCTCAACCGGATACGACCGACGGGAGATGTTGTTACTTGTTGTGAGGTACCAGCGGGCATTAAAGCAACATGCCTCCAGATTCGGCTCATTACATGAAAATTTTTAAAAGCAAAAAACATTGTGAAATATACAAAGATAGTAATTTACGCATTGCAAACGGCACTAACAATCCTCGTTATTTACCAAAAAAGAGGTCAAAACATGTAAAATTAACCCTTACTTCGCTAGTCACGCAATAGAAATGTGGTGATTTATACTGCAAAATCATTCATTAATCACTAACAGCATGTAAATAATACTTTAATCTTGAATCTTTATAGTTTTCTTAAATTTTAGCATAATTTCTCAAGTTTAATTATCTTGAGGTATTTTGCTCATCTTGAGGTATATACAGCTTAAATATTAGAGAGGTTATACGTTTTGTTGGGTGTGTTTTTATAATTTATTTATTAAAGATTTGGCAAGATGTGTATGCTGGTGCTTAGCTGATTATATTTTACTTCACATTCTAATGGCCTTCCACGAAAGGACTGCTACTAGTGGTGTGCAATATATCGCGATATTTGATACCGCACTATTTTATCTGGCAATATAATATATCGCGATTTATAAAATCTATTAATAGCTTTGAAATGCCTTTCCCTGATTGGCTAACAAGCGACTTTTTGTAAAAAATAACAGGTTAATATCAGAGTATAGTTACTGTTTTTTTTTCCCTAAAAATAGATTTTCAAGGTATATTCTTAAAATAGATTTTCTGGAAATCCCCCGAATGATGCGAGAATATGACGTGATGCCACGCCAAGTTTGTTGTTATTATTCAGAAAAAACGTTGAGTGACTCGTAAATAAGAGTCAAATTAGCCTATTTTAGTAACCGTGTTAACATTTTAAAGAACAATATATAAATAACACATGGGTTTGTGGGTAACAGTAAAAATATCATCCCGAGGAAATACTGTTATCCGAGGCGTACCCATGTGTTATTTGTTTTATTACCCCGAACAAAAATACTGTGATGATCTGAAATTGTCAACTAAATCTAACTGAAACAAAAATAAACCAAGAGTAACAATAACTAAACTGTTCATCTGTCCAGTTTGCTTGGTATTATTTCTAATAAAAGCAGGAAATTGGTCTCGTACAATTCAGAATAGAAACAAAATAGGAATATGAAAAACAAAACACACAATATCACTTTGTGTTTTGTAACTATATTTTTGTGACATTTAGGCCAATTAAGCCGGGTGCATGTTTACGTAAATTTGTATCAGTATTGTAACAGATATGTATATGGTCAGATAATAAAATACTAACTTTACTTTACTTGACTTAACTTTACATTGCAATACATTACATTAAAGTAAGTACAGTACATTACAGTACAGTACAGTGCAGTACTTGCTGTGCAGTGGAGAGCAGTACAGTACCGTGCAGTGCAGTACATTACAGTACTAAATGTAATAGATTAGGAAAAGGGAATACATGTAACACAAAACAGTTTATCTTTACAGTTTTAATTGAAATATCAACAATAAACTTATATATTGGAACAATAAAGTAAAATTGTCTGTTGTATTCTGTTTACACCTAAATAAAATGAAACATTAAAATATAATTTCAATATTCATCATTTATTTCTGATATAAACTAAATAAGTACACGTGCAAATACCGGGTAGCTATAGCTCATATATATTTCGGCGAGTGAGGCTAAAAAAATGTTGGGGCACCAAACTAAATACCATATTGCGGTATATGCCGGACATGGCGTTACCTGCCAAAATGTACTTTAAGACGGCTTATTCGTCTCCTCACACGGTTATGAATGAAAAAGTTAAGAATCGCCGATCATTTTTTCTCGGTACTTTCTAACACTGGAGTGAATTGAATTGGTGAAAAAGTCTATACCATTAGCACTACATTTCTACACAATACTGTAAAATATAACATTGATAACTATGAATACTGATCCTAATTGTACCTCTTTACGTGGCAGAGGAAAGGGAGAGAAACTAGTACGGTAAGATGCATAATAATTCAAACACAGTTGTCTTCCTTTTGATAATTGTCATATGATTATGAACCGCGTCAATTAGAACAGAACAGAACATATCTGTACATAGTACATAATCATATGCATAATTATTTTCAAGTAACATGTACTTTTCAGTGTCAATACTAACAATTGAACCAAAGAAAAATATGCTTTGCATTGGAAGGAATTAACGAAAATATTAAATTGGTTTCTATAAACACAGTAATAAGAATTAATGTACTGTTTACTTTTAAAATTAATAATTTACTTGATTTAGATAATCTTTTTCACGATATGATAGAATAAATTTAACCATTAACTTACCGCGTACTGTATGTGAAGAGTGACGGAAAGGGCCGAACAGTTGCCATTGTAGTACGGACAGAAATAATTATAACTTAATGATTAACATAACATATAAATTCAGATTCATTAAAAAGTACAGGTATACTTATACAAATAAATAAAAAAATAACATTTATCTCACTGCACTAGCTCGTTCAGTATAAAATCACTTAAAATCACTTTTAAGATTACGACTTTCCAATTATATAGAACTTAATGAATGAATTAATCAATTTAGTTAAATAAAATTCACCCATTCACCTGAAATATACAATGTCAACAAGTCATATTGAAATATAATATATCTGTATAGTGAAATCATATTTTTTCGAAATAGCGTTGATCTATTTATAATAAACGTCGTCTTACCTAGCCCTTTTATGTAAACATGGATTATTCCGTAATCCCTTCCCCATTATAAACAATGGTTTATACGGCACAAAAAATGTTTATGAAAGAAAAAAGTTAAGGAGTGGGCATTCATTCAGAGTATCTTACCCAAAGTCATCGCGCTATCAGTTATTTATAATTAGTATCGGATGACAAGATAATGGCTATTTATTACCTGTTCGAATCTGTTTAAGACGACGTCTAATCAATGAATGAATCAATCAATCAACCAAGATCGATCAGTCGACAAATCAATCATTCAAAAGACCAATCAATCAGTTAATTGAATAAATAAATAAATCAAGCCAGTATCTGTATGGTCATTAATTGATGAAAAATAGCTTTTTATTACCTAGTAGAATCTGTTAAACACGTCTAATCAATCAATCAATCAATCAATCAATATATTAATAGGCATATCAATCAATATATCAATCAAACAATAAAAAAGAATCTGTAAACAAAAATCAAACTATCAACAATCAATCAAATTAGCATTCATTAACATATACCATAAATGATTTGTTTTGGTGTACAAGATACTGTAGGTTGTCAGTACAATATGAATGTCACGTGCATTTAGATATCTATATCGTAATCCCTTTTTAAAAGGTTTTTAATACATTATTAATAGACCTATTTATTGCGCCTTTTTATTATACGATATGAATGTCACGTACATTCATTTAGATATTTATATCGAAATCCCTTTCTAAAAGGTTTTAATACATTATTAATAGATCTATTTATTGCGCCTTTTTATTTTTTTGGTAGTCTGATGTAAAAAAAAGTTTATGCAACATGATATTAAATTGGGAATATTATCGTTAACACGTAATACAATGCATGGCCTTATAAAGGCGAAGATCACTCGTTGAATTCACATTAATTAAAGAGTTGCCTTATCGAACAGATAATTAATGAAAGGATTTTAAATTACATAAAACTTATATAGACATTTTATCATAATGAATAATTGGACAATTATTCTTATGCTTTTCATGGCGAAACTGACACTTTCGCAAGCAGGTAAGATTTAATTTAACTTCATTTATTTCTTTTAAAGAATAAATGTTTTTATTTTTTATATTTAAGTCGACCTTTTAATATAGTTGTTTTAGCTGTTCTGAATGAATTTTTGTTTCGAAAGTAAACCGACCAATATTATATGTGAATTTGACACTCTCTATTTTTAAATAAATTTCACCAGACACATAAAATCATCCCCATATAGCATAGAATATTGATTATTAGTTCAGTAATAGGCAAATAGCTTTTGAGTCGAAGTCACCCGGGTTCGAGTCTGAAAAAGAACACGGCTACTTTGATTAAAAAGTACAGCGCATTGGGTGAACTTGTGATTGGGTATAGATAGGGGAAAAAATTCCGATGGATTTATTTCAGTAGCCCCTTGACAATGGGTTAGGCCTTTTAACGTGAATTAGACATGAATGTTCTGCAAGAGAGGACATAAAATATTGAACTGACTAATTTATTGAAAAGGTCTAAAATTTTTGTTACATATGCAGTACGTATATGTATTTAATCAAGATCATTTTATAGTAAACGTATAGTAAAAGTAAACATAAGATCCATTAATATATGATTACTGGCTGGAAATTCCGATTTTCTATTTTTAACAGTTGGGAAAGCCAGGTTAAAATAAAAGATCATATATAGGTTATAAAATAGGATACTATTGTACAATAATAAAGATAATGATCCAAATTATAAATATAAGAGCAAATAAAAGAATTGAAATATATTTTCTTATTTAATGCGAAACTGACACAATAACAAATATTGCTCGATAATGAATTCAAAAATCACCTTTGTCTGGTGAATCGAAAATATACTGTTTATTCAATTTATTTTTGTTTTGTTTTTCTTTCAGATTCAAACCATACTTATTCTGAAGATTATCCCGAAACAGAAGACCACGGAGCAATACTGAAAGACTATTCCCACACCAAAAATATCATTGCGGCTGCTGTGATTTGTACAATTTGCTTTGTCTTGTTGGCAATGTTACTTGTATATTTCAAACTCGGGAGGAAAAACATTGCATGTTACACTAAGGACGACCCCGCTGTCAAAGATGATCAAGATTTTGAGTTAAAAGAAATTTTCGTAAGTTATACAATTAAGCTATTTAAATTTTACTATATGGTTTTATGAAACATTACGCATATATTTTTATTAATATCATATTTACACCAAATGTTTCGAACCTTTTTCAAAATAGTACTCAGTTGGTTTATACTGTGACCCATCCAATGAAAGAACAAAATATTAAAAAGCGGCTTAATAAATGAAATAACAATTCTTCTTCATTATGTGCAACAATTTTCATCTACCGACTGGCGATTTCGGTGGCGTTAGATATAGATTATGTCCTTAGATAGATTTAGAAATAATGACATTGACCTTTACAATCTTAGGTTATAAAATGTGATAATTTTGTCCTCTTTTATAGATTACAAATCAAGTTGAAGTTGAAGGTGGGAGCGACACAGTTTAGATCCAAACGTGATGGGATACGTATCAAGAGTGGACGGTGCAGGGATTCGGGGTTTGGGGAATCGAAATGCGACATTACCTAATGATCAGCAGTTGATCACAGCACAATACAAAAATGTATTACATTACATTACACAATATAATGTTTAAAACAACATCGAATTATCACAACTTTACTTATTGTGTGTAATAAAAATACAATTCTGACAACGAAACCATGATATTTAAAGTATGTGCTTACAAGATGTCAGTTGAAAATGCGTCTGCTTATTTTTGACATATTTTTCACAGTGATGGCCCCCGTTTATTATGGACGGTAAGATATTAAATGCCTCAAAATGACCATAGTACTATCGATATATGGACAAAGCTACACGCACTTAACATGAAGTCGTCTTTCGTCCAGACCCACCCACCCCTTCACCACAAAGCACCAGCTGAAGAGGAACTTAACAGTTAAAAGTGTTCACATGTGTTTGGCGAAGTAAAACATATTGATTAACGAAAGATAAAGATATGTTAACACATCATAAATTTATATCAATTTATCATTTTACGAGTTTCAAGTTTATTGGAATAGTCAATATTTAGAAAGGCTGTTTAAATGTCTTAGAATTGAATGATAGGAGAATGTTTTTGCTTGTTTAAACGAAGTTGTGATATATAGACTTAATAAAATAAACAAGAATAAAAGTTTTTTTTTTATTTTCTCATTTCTTTCATCCCCTACCAGATAATCTTTTAACTCTTTACATGCCTTGTATATTGCCTAATTGTTTGCAAAGCTGTGTATATTTATGCTCCCCGTAGGGTGAGCATATAGTCGACCCTTTGTCCGTCCGTCCGTCCGTTCACTTTTCTTGTCCGGGACATAACTCTGAAACAACAAGAGGTATCAGCATGAAACTTTGTAGGTAGATAGATCTTATTTGGATGATGCGCAGTGCACAAGAACCATAACTCAGCCTTGCCTAATTTTGAAGTTATTGCCCATTGTTCATTTTTATACTTTGAACTTAGTCCAGGACATATATTAACTTTTAAACTATGAGAGATATCAACGAAGATATATCTCATTGGGTAAACGTGCAGTGCAAAAGAATCGTAACTCTGTCTGCTTAATTTTGGAGTTATTGCCCTTTGTTCATTTTAACACTCTGAACATTGTTCAGGACATAATTCTGACAGTATAATAGATATGAACACGACACTTTGTAGGTAGATAGATCTCATTGGGTAGATGTGCAGGACAAAAGAACCACAACTCCGCCTTGCCTAATTTTGGGGTTATTGTCCTTTGTTCATTTTTACACTTTTCTGTGTCAAACCTTTTCGGAGAGTATCACCCGATAAAATCGGCTCTTGTGTTTTTATGACACAAAAACTAAAGAAAGAAAACACAAAAAACGTTCGTTTTGTCACGTGTTGGTTTGAGCTTGACGCTTCATTCGCCAGTCGTAACATTGCGGCACTTTCCGCTTTATGGTTTATCTACTCATACCGACTACGGTCAAACTGATATTAGTCATCGAGAACATGATTAAAATATCATGTGCACTCCGACTTTAGGAATCCCACTACAACATGTATATATTTCTCATCATGCATGTTTACAAACACCTAATGTTTTGACTGTCTATCCGTTTAAAATAACTCAAGATTATTATCTATGAAGGTCAATGTTTACATTCCAGTTCGTTTAAAGGAGTGTAGAGTAAATGTAATACGCGTTAAGGAATATCTGAAGGGAACAGGAAGTTAAAACATTGATTACACTTTAAGTTTCAGTAAAAACTTACGGATATTTTAGTTATTGGTGAAGATCTAATAGAGAAGTTGAAGACTAAAGTAATATAGTTACAACGTTACTGACAAGGTGTGCATCATCTAAATACCAAAATTATTGGTACTCCAATATCCCCTGGCTGGTAATTGAGCAACAAATCGATGCAATATGAATTTAATGATCAACATTATTTTTTGTCAAATCACATTGTAGTATTTTTCAAATTTTTGCTAAGTCTAATTTTGGTTAATGTGTACTTACTAAATAAAATTTACATAATCTGTCGTCTAACCAGTCTAACAAATTTCAATAATGCATTATATTAGGGAGGAGTTAGAGGTGTGGTTTGCACTCTGAATTGTAAAATATCTAGGTTAGCAAAGCAATGCCAACCTAAAAAAAATTAGGCGAGGTCAGGCGTTTCTAAATGTGAGGATACAATCAATTGATTTATTACATAGATAATACATGTGGGGCATGCAGAGACAAATTATTACATAGTAACTTTTTTATATCCGTTAAACTCTAAGAAAAATGTCTGTTATAAATTGCTGATTGTTTTAAACTTTATATTTTCTAGAAAAAGTAACCAAAACAATTTTTTTTCACTTGATAGGAATGAACTACATTAACAATCCTTGATATTAAGAATACAATGATTACATTTTTGGCTGAAAAACTCATTGAAAATGGACCCCTCCATCTGTAAACCTAAATTGACACACAGAAAAAATGAACTGTTTTTTCAAATCAGCAAATCAATAGGGATTTTAAATGTTAGTGAATAACTTGAAGCTAAGTATAGGTTAGTGTTTAATAATACGTACATGTATTAACAAAAATAATTGGACAAGCCTCCCGCAGGCAGGTGACCAATTATTTTTGTTAATATGTATTATAAAACATTAACCTATTTAATGATCAACACTATTTTTTCAACCAAAAACAAGGCATTTCTCACCGATAGCTCCGCCCTTTCGCTCTACAAGATTTCTACACTTTGTCAAGTTTCTAACATTTCACATTTAGATAAATAAATGGCCCTTTCAACATATAATCAGGCACATTTTTTACTGAAATGTCACAGAATTTATACCTTTATCTACAGATAGACTATCCTGTTTCTATAAAATATATGGGGGAAGGAAAACGATGCAATTAGGTAAAAACAATGGAGTAAATGAAATGTGTACACCCTTTTAAAATAAATCAACTCCATTGTTTTTACCTAATTGCATCGCTTTCCTCCCTGTTTTTTCCAGATATTTTATAGAAACATGATAGTCTTATTGTAGATAACGGTATAAATTCTGTGACATTTAAGTAAAACATGTGCCTGATTATATGGCTGAAAGGGCAATTTATTTAGCTTATTTAAATGTGACATTTTAAAAACATGACAAGGTGTAGACGTCTTGTAGAGTGAAAGGGCGGAGCTATCGGTGATTTAGAGAAATGCCTTATTTTTGGTTGAAAAAAAAATAGTGTTGATCATTAAATAGGTTAATGTTTAATAATACGCATTAAGAAAAATAATAGGTCGCCTATAATAGGCTTGACCAATTATTTTTGTTAATACGTATTATTAAACACTAACCTATACTAATTATTTGTTCGTCAAAACAGACTACAAAACGATATTGAATGACAATCAAGTGACCGTAATAAAGCAAGAAACAAAGAAATCACTGAGAATGAGTTTATTTATTACGTGTCAGCACTGTCTATGTATTAATAAGACACGTGGTTCAATTATTGGTTTGCTTTCCTAGGTTTGGCACTGACTTAAGCGTATCAGATCTGTCACAGTAGAAAACGAGCATGAGTATATAAAACGTAATGGAATTTTCGTAACGTTTTCCCCTCAACTGCGCAGATCTAAACAGACACATTCGTAAGGTTATCAAAGTACACAGCCGACCATTCCTTCGCAGTCATTTTATGCGTGCGTAAAACCTCAAATACTATCTTCATGTCCGCAGCGTGAAACACTATAGAGTGTAGGCTCCTGAGGAGTTAACAATATTCGGAATATTTCTCTTAAAAGAATGATCACTAGGAGTGTCTTTCACGAAAAGAAACTAAAAAAGGCTCAAAACACACATACGCACGTACACACAAACCAACACGCACCAACACACATACGCACGCGCTCACGAACGCACGCAGCATTTTTAGAAATGCAAATACTTGGTCCTGACAAATATTAAGCAACAGTTTTTTTTACTGTTAACGCACGGATGATACTTCTCGATTATTGTTATTATTTGTTTTTTGTTTGTTTGTTTGTTTTTTTCTCTCTCTTAAAAGAACTATAAAACTGAGCACGAATCTTGAGCCGTGCTAATTTCTTTATCTAAAAAGATACGAAAACATACGGGTATGAAGTGTGAACTATAAACGATATCTTAAAATAGAATCAATGTAACTTGTATGATTTAACTTGTACACGCGTACGTGTAAACCCGTTACATAAAATGTTATAAAAATACGCGTATTGAAAAGTGTATTGGTATAGATTGGCAAGATGTCGACCCTGGAAGCTGCGGGCCTTGTTCTATTGTTTTTGCAGTTTCCGCGACCTGTTATAGGCCAGAAAACTCTCTCTGGTAAGATTAATAAACTATTTGAAATATTACTTAAATGTTTTTTGTTAATGAAAATTTATTGTAAATTTAACACTGAACTTATCTAATAATAAAATATTTGCTTTTTTGCAGGTGTAGACTAAGAGAAAAGGGTCCAAGAATCCATTATGATGAGTTGTCCAGTTATGTCTTAATATGGAATTTAATCAAATGAAATTACAAATAAACAAAAGAATTTTTGTAGCATCTGATTGGAATTATTCAGTGAAACAAACGTATATTGTGTGATTTGTTTAACCAATCGATGTAAGGGATGTGAATTCCAGACCTGAAATGTGTAAAAGTTAATCTCATTGCGGAATAAAAAGTGTCTTTGGGGGGATTCGAACTCAAAAAGTCAAGTCAAAGGTCATTATTATCCTTATTATAACCATTTTCATTATTTATGAATTATCATTAGAAATTTCTTTTTTTTTACATATCCATAATCAGATATAAGATTTGTAAACAGAGATCCATAATTAAGGTGATTTCGCTTTGTCAGCCATGTTTGTCTTCACTAAGTGGGCCCAAAGTGAAAAAACTTTGACCTGACCTTGAAAAAAACATGGCCTCCATGCCATGTGTAAAAAAGTAGTACCAGAGCAATAAACATCTTTTATCAATTTCTTGTGTACACACTTCACTGTTACACAATAGAAAGGTTAAATTTTAAAGTTTGAACGTGTTTTCATTTTAATTTTAGTTCATAAGGCTATAAATGGTGATTGACTTCTTGCACTACTTTTTTACAAACAATAATGGAGGACATGTGCTTAGAAGGACATTTATTTGGAATTAAGTTTTGAAAGTTTTTTTGTAATTGCTGCAAAAAGTAGCATTTGTCTGCACTAAAACAGACTTTAAACTGGATTTTGCCATTCATGAAATGTGCATAAAACTTTGCAATAGATTGTACTTGGTCTTCAGAAATGAAGCACATTCAAGGTAAATATTCTTATTGTTGTCATTTTAATTTTTGTTTATAATAGTCATTAAAACATAGACCTGGAAGTGTACTTTCAAATGGTTCATAATTTTACATTGTGAGCTTTAATGTTATATGAATTTTGGCCTACTTTCACTTTGGGCCCACTAAGTGAAAACAAACATGGCTGACAAAGCGGAATCACCTTAAGTATGTCAACACATAATTTATTATATTGTTAATTTCTACTTTAACAGATTTTCAATATTTTCAAAACAATTTATCGTCTTTGTTTTGTCTTTCTTATTAATACATAAAACATTTACTATAACTGACAGATTTAATATATCAAATGACCTCCGATACGTGTAGTTTATTTTTACTCATTTTATTTTTTTAGACACCGTTTATTTTTAGAAGTTTATTATTAGAATCATTTAAGTTTATTTTTAGAATCATTTGTCGTACCCTTGACAAACGAGTATATCTAAGACAATGAATATTTAAAATTCGGATACACAATGTATATATATTTAAGATTATACAGTATGTAAACTGCTTAATCATTGCTTAATCATAATACAAATACAATTTACTCACGTGAATCGAAGAGTAGTTGGATAAATTCCGATTATTGATTTTAAGATTTGCCATGAAAAAAAATCAAATTAAAACAACAAAATGGAGTTTAAAAAAGATATAAAAACAAACAAACAAATAACAAAACAACCCCCCCTCCCCCCCCCCCCCCCCCCAAAAAAAAAACCAGCAGTAATAATAAACAAACAACAAAAACAACAACAGCAAAAAAAAAAACGAAAAAAAACCCCAGAAAACACGTAATCTAAAAAAAACTATCAGCACCAAACCTTAAGGAATGTTACATATTGAGTGCTTATCTTGTCGCAGGTTCAATCAAATGTTTGTTTAAAGACATCAAAACCGCATCAGTTGAAAAACGGAATGTCACATGAAAACATGGTTTAGTACAAACCAAGTGACCATATATTAAGTTGTGTCATTATTTTCTTTTAAGATTTGATTGCTTTATTGTAGAATGCAAAGCTGTATATGGTTTGGTTCTTCTGGACTCGACCAAGAATGTCAAAGAGGAGGGCAGACAGCTAATGGTATCATTGGCTAACCTGATAACATCTTCTCTACCTGACCACAGTGTTTCAAGTATTTACCTAGTCGATGACAAATACACCAAAGTTGACAACTTAGATGGTGTATTGAATGTGTCACCTAGTCAAAGTAGCAAGATTACCGCTTCAGCAGTGAAAGCAGCTATTGTTGACGCTTTCCCTGTACCCTATTATCCAACGAAAGCAGAGATAATCTTCATTTTCACAACGGATACGACAGTAATTGATATACCAGATATTATTTTAAAGAAAAAAACGTTTGTTATAGTTGTTGGAACATCTATACCATCAAGTGCAATAGACATCGCATCAAGCGCAAGTCACGTTTATTTAGTTAAACCTGATGGAGAGGACATTGTAGAAGTTGTAAAGGAGATACAACAGCAGACATGTAAAGGTAAGATATTGATAGTAAGAATGAAATTGTTGACTTCCCGAAGTTCCTTAAAGAAACCATTATCAATCTTGGGGATAACATAGAGGACATATGAAGTTTATCAGACAATAGTATGAAGTTTTATCAGCGAATAGAAACTATATAGTCTAGTATCTGGGGGTTCTGTGTGCATAAAAGGTTTCCTAATAATGTTTGCAGAACATGTTAGAGGACTATCTTAATTGTAGGAATATGGAGCGTAAAAGGTTTCTTAACAGTTTTTGCAGGTTGTAAAGAGAATATTTAAATTGTAAGGATATCGAGGGTGATAGCCTAAAATAGTGTGGTTTGAAATTGCAGGCTGACCTGGTTCTATACTTGTGGCAGACGCTAAATCACTTTTAATTCCAACTGAGAGCGGGTAAATAAACTAGAAGGGAATTTATATGTGTTTTATGGCTCCTTATATGCAATTATATGATGAGAATGTATAAAATGTAACTATAACTCTCAGAAATTGTGTCACCGGAAGTTTACGGATTGACATTTTTCCTGTTGTCGTTCTTATACACTTACTATGCCACAATGTATTCCTGTTACCTTTTTGATGTCATGCTTATATCAATGTCTTTATTTTCAGATTCCTACTTTTTGTGTGATGTTGACAAACATAAAGATAACTACCAGTATTCTACGTGCGTTAATTGCCTTGATGTATGTTCCGAAAAACGAGTTCGAGAAGCAGACTGTCCTTCTTGCCCATGTAATTATTAAGCTTTTTTCATTTTATATAAAAATTGTTGTCGCCAGACATGTAACCCCTTCATACCTTAGCAAAATATTCCATTCACATAGTTTGAGATTAGGAGAGAAAACTATCAAATCTGTATTCGCGCATAGCGTTATTGTATTACTCTCATTCGATTATAGTTAGTTTATTTGATCGTCCGAGAACTAACTCTCGCCATTTTGTCCTCAGATATGCGACTTCCACCGAAGGTACAGGAAATAAAACACGGACCAAGCACTGATGATAGTTACCCTGTAACATACATAACGGACAATAAGAATACATTCATTGATTCAGCAATCGTGTCTCTGGTGGTGATAGCTGTTGTCATTGGGATTATATTGTCAGCGTATGCATGCTATCGCCGAAAAGTTGCATGTTTCGGAAGAGAATCTATAGAAATCGGAGGTATGCATCAACGCGTGCCTGACTCTATTGCAGTACTTGAAGAAGGGGACCAGGTAAGATACCGTGCGCTTTTGTTCAGGAAGGGTTTATTATAAAGTGTAGATGTTTTGTCAATGAATCAAATAATAACATATAAGAAATAAACAAATACCTTTTATTTATTGATTGTTTGTATCAATACAAACAATAACTACAGCAGTGTAAATGGCTTGTTATTTCTTTTTGTTGGCAAATGATTGTAAAGAAAATTAATAATTTTGTAAGATGATATTTTACTGTAAAAATTGGTTCACAATATAAGTGAGAAGATAACAGTGAGCGCTGTGAAATACGATTTGGGATTTGGGTTTCTGTCTGGACTAGTTTAATCCACTCATTATAATAGGGTCCAAAAAAACCAAAATACGTATTGTTATATTTGTCAGTGAAGACCCCTATGAAGCTATTATATGGTGCTACTGGAAACACTGTGTCTTATTTCTCTATCTCCCATAAAGGTTTAAGTAATAGTATGAAAAACATTTGAGCCGCGTCATGACCAAAGCAACATAGTGCATTTGCGACCAGCATGAATCCAGACCAGCCTGCGCATCGGCGCAGTCTGATCAGGATCCATGCTGTTCGCTATCAGATCCTCTACTTGTTATAGTGTTGGTAAGCAAACAGCATGAATCCTGATCAGACTGCGCGGATGCGCAGGCTGGTCTGGATCCATGCTGGTCGCAAACGCATTACGTTGATTTTGTCATGACGCGGCTCATTTATGAGTTTTAAAACGAGTTTTAATTTGTTTTTCTAGAATATATCACAAGGACCCGTAGACAACCATGAACCGCTACTACCTCCTTCCCAGTCCCCTTCAAATCTTCATGACGAAGGTAAGATAATGTCAATTTACTAATTCGTAGGTATTAAATTTCGTGGTTTTGTCACAAAGGACAGTTTATGTGGGTTTTTTTTAATTCGTGGATTGTCTTTTTTGCAAAGAAATGTAATGTAAAAATATCTTTAGCAGGCTAAATGATTTTTGTCAAATCTTCGATAAGTTGATTGAGTTAAAACCACAAAAATAAGTGCCCAACGAAAAACAATAATTTGGCAGTATGTTATTTTAAATGTTAATTAATAACATGAATAATGCCCCCACTTCAAAGAAGAGGGTGTATATTGCTTTGCATTTGTCGGTCCGCCGGTCAGTAGACCAAATGCTTTCCGAGTGATAACTAAAGAACCCTTAGGCCTAGGAACTTCAAACTTGGAATGGTGATTGGTCATGACCAGAAGATGACCCCTATTGATTTTGGGGTCAAGGGGTCAAAGGTCACATTGACCTTGTAGGTAAAAACGGTTTCCGATCAATAACTAAAGAACCCTTTGGCCTAGGAACTTCAAACTTGGTATGGTGATTGGTCATGACCAGTAGATGACCCCTATTGATTTTCGGTCAAGAGATCAAAGGCCAAGGTCACATATACCTTGTAGGTAAAAACGATTTCCGATCAATAACTAAAGAACGCTTAGGCCTAGGAACTTCAAACTTGGTATAGTGATTGGTCATGACCAGTAGATGACCCCTATTGATTTTAGGTCAATGTGTCAAAGGTCAAGGTCACATTGACCTTGTAGGTAAAATCCGTTTCCGATCAATAACTAAAGAAGGCTTAGGCCTTGGAACTTCAAACTTGGTATAGTGATTGGTCATTACCAGAGTAGATGACCCCTATTGATTTTGGAGGCAAAGGTCAAGGTCCCTTTGACTTTGTAGGTAAAACGGTTTCCGATCAATAACTAAAGAACGCTTATGCCTTGAAACTTCAAACTTGGTTGGTTTAAGATGGTTTCTGACCAATAACTCAACAAGTCAAGTTGCCTTGGTTGATATTTTTATATTAAACTAAAATGCTTTTGGTATACACATTTGAAGGTCTTATGTAATATAACAACTTGGCTGACATTAATGAGGCCTACATGATTCATAAAATGTATGCATATTATATTTGGTAAGATTTGTAATAACTTAAATTGCTACACATAACCTATGGGGTCACAACAATTATTACCTTGTTACTAGTCATGATCAGTAGATAACCCTTATTAATTTTTTGTTCACTGGGTGAGAAGTCATAATAACCTGATCACATGACTAATTGGCTGCCCATAGGGGGCATACATGTTTTACAAACATATCTTGTTCTAATAGGTGTACCTTTTTACAAATTATGATATTTGCTGGTAAACCTGATGATTTCTAGAATATTGTCTTTTCCATCTTCAGCACAAAAATGTTGTAAGCTTAGTATGCTAGAATTAACCTGTCCGTCTGCCTCGCCTTCCGACAATTTGGTAAAGTTAACTTTAAACAAAGTGTCCAACAACATATTTCAGTATCTATAAAAATGTTGTAATTTTCAGAAGCTTGTGCAAGTGGTTGCCAAGGACACTCTGGGCGGTATGTCAATATTCGCCATACTGAGTCAGGATGCGGCATAGAGGAGACAACTGTTTAACTACCAATCATCGTAGGTTTTCGGGAATTTCCGTCAAACTCCGGATTTGGACAACTTTGAAACCAGCGTTTTTTTCTTTCTAAAAGAAGTGACAAACAATTTAATCATACAAATGCAAGAAATGAAATCTGGTTACACGTGACACATTGTCCTAGTGATGGAGTAAATACAGCCGCTTATTTTATTCAGTTATTTAATTTGATGAATTACGATGGGCTTGGATGCTACATTTTGGTGTATTCTTTAATGATTGCTTATTGCAGATTTTTAATATTATTCACTGCAGAACAAAAATATTGCTTACCCACAAGAGAAGAACAGCATAACTATTTACGTGTAAGAACGTTCGCAATAGTATATTTTTGTATAGTTTTACTTATGTAATATCTCCGAAACCGAATACCTTGCCGATTGGATGATTACTGTTTTGTAGCATTTAGTTTACTTGTTATTTCTTTTACTTTTACATTTATATACTATTTTCTATTAAACAAAAATCATGCTTTTTGTTTTTGTTGTTTTCATTGTACTTTTTAATCTTACAACTAATACACTCAAGTTCCATTCCCGCCAACACAGAATTTTTATTAAGATGTAAACTATATTGTGCAAGTAAGTGAATGCATTTCGGGCAGAAAACTCTTCATTTTTATATAATTGTTACTTAAGGCATTATATCCCTTCGTAATAAAGTTATTATCACTTTGATAACGTCATATTGCCAACTATACTTGATGAAAAAGATGCTGAATGCCCGTACGTGGGTTGTTTCAGTCACAAGCAGGTACCCGACAAGGACCACTTATCTTCCGGAAGTCAGCTTAATAGCTTCCATACATGTAATTAACCAAACTCCCTATCGGGATTTGACACCCCCCCCCGCAATAAAATACAATAATTGATCTTAACCACTTAGCCATTAAGGGCCCTTGATGCTCATTGATTCATGACTTTGGCCGCTCAAAGAACACAGCCTTTATACAAAAAAAAATTCCCGTTCATATTCTTAACATAAATTATATCATGTAAACTCGAGTTATTGCAAGGTAGATAATTCTAAATCACTATAATATTTTATGTTATAAGGTTACCTTTCTTACATTATTTGGGGCAATTAAATGTACGGTGTCCTGTTTGGTATATGTATATATATGAATCGCAGGATTTTTACTAAATTCTCACGATGTAACTAGCGAAATTTGGCCGAACGTTTTATGAGTCGCATGTTTAACATTCATCCCCTTTTTGTAACCCTCGTGAGGATTAATCTTTATGTTCCTTGTAAATTAATGGCAAGAATCTAAATTACTATTAACAACTAGGGTTAATTCTTGCGCCGATCTTAAAAAGACTTGCTAGAGTTTTTCTTCTTTTTCTTTTGACTATCACAAGGATTAAAGTTAAACATTCCACTAATTAAACGTTAAATATCTCACATATCAACTGACAACACTTTAACTGGCCCAAACAAGACACCGTTACACACCTGATTTACAAAATAAATAACCATGAAGCTCAACAGATAAAGAGCTACGTCTGAATGGACCTCGGGTTCACGTGTTTGCGACCCCGAGTGTGGAGTATGACTCCAATTAAGATCTCTGAGTCCGAGATTAAAAGGATATTTTCAACACGGGTATTTTATAAGTCAGACAACAGCACAGAATAAACAATGGCAAATAATAACTCAGAAAAAAATCTTATAATCTCAAGGCAATACTAGAGGTATTCGACTTTACCTCAAAATGGTTGCGAACCGATTTGGACAACTGTGAATCCAGCGTTATTTTTTCTTTCTAAAAGAAGTGACAAACATTTGAATCATACAAATTCAAGAAATGAAATCTGGTTACACGTGATACATTGTCCTAGTGATGAAGTAAATACAGCCGCTTATTTTATTTAATTATTTAATGTGATGCATTACGATGGGCTTGAATGCTACATTTTGGTGTGTTCTTTAATGAGTGCTTATTGAAGATTTTTAATATTATTCACTGGAGAATAAAAATGTTGTTTACCCTCAAGAGAAGAACAACATAGCTAATTACCTGTAAAATCTTTCGCAATAGTATATTTTTATTTTTACTTTTGATATATCCGCGAAACCGAATGCATTGCCGATTACAGTTTTAGTGGGATGATTACTGGGATGATTACTGTTTTGTAAGCCGCCTCCGTGGTCGAGGGGTTAAAGTCGATGACTTCTAATCCAGTTACCTCTCTGGCGTGGGTTCGATCCCCGGGAGATGCTTTGGTAGTTTAGCGCGGAGGAAGGTAGTCTAGTACTGGTGTTACTCTCCAGGAACGATGGTTAGGAAACTACCCGCCTATATGACTGAAATACTGTTGGAAAAAGGCGTAAAATGAAACAAACAAACAAACAAAAACTGTTTTGTAGCATTTAGTCTACTTGTTATTTTGTTTATTAATATATATTACATTTTATATATGTATGCACTATTTTCTATAGTAAAATAATCATCATTTTTGTTGTTGTTGTTTGTTGTTGTTTTCTTGTACTTTTTTTACACCGAATACAGTCAAGTTCTATTCCTCCCAACACTGGCTTTTTATTGTGAAATGAGCTGTATTTTGCAAGAAAGTGGATGCATTTTGAGGCGTCAGAATCATGATGTGTTACAAGGCTGATAACTCTTCATATTCATATAATTGTTACTATAGGCATTATATCCCTTCGTAATAAAGTTATTATCACTTGGATAACGTCATATTGCCAACTAAACTTGATGAGAAAGACGTTGAATGCCCGTACATGGGTTGTTTCAGTCACAAGCAGGTACCCGGGAAGGACCACAGAATTTCAGGAAGTCAGCTTAATAGCGCATGCAATTAACCAAACTCCCTATCGGGATTTGACACCCCCCCCCCCCCGCAATAAAATACAATAATTGATCTTAACCACTTAGCCATTAAGGGCCCTTGATGCTCATTGAATCATGACTTTGGCCGCTCAAAGAACACAGCCTTTATACTATAAAAAAAATTCCCGTTCATATCCTTAACATAAATTATATCATGTAAACTGAAACTTCGAGTGTCGAGTTATTGCAAGGGAGATAATTCTAAATCATTATAATAATTTATCTATCTGGGTTACCTTTCTTACATTATTTGGGGCAATTAAATGTACGGTGTCCTGTTTGGTCACTTTATATGAATCGCAAGATTTTTACTAAATTCTCACGATGAAACTAGCGAAATTTGGCCGAACGTTTAATGAGTCGCATGTTTAACATTCATCCCCTTTTTGTAACCCTCGTGAGAATTCTTTATGTTCCTTGTAAATTAATGGCAATAATCAAAATTACTATTAACAACTAGGGTTAATTCTTGCGCCGATCTTGAAAAGACTTGCTAGAGTTTTCCTTCTTTTTCTTTTGACTTTCACAAGGATTAAAGTTAAGCATGCCACTAATTAAACGTTAAATATCTCACATATCAACTGGCAACACTTTAACTGGCCCAAACAAGACACCGTTACACACCTGATATACAAAATAAATAACCACGAAGCTCAACAGATAGAGAGCTACATCTGAATGGAGCTCGGGTTCACGTGTTTGCGACTCCGAGTGTGGAGAATGGCTCGAATTAAGATCTCTGGGTCCGAGATTAAAAGGATATTTTCAACTCAAACTTTGATCTAAGGTCTTAGGTCAAACAACAGCACAGAATAAACACTGGCAAATAATAACTCAAAAAAAATTCTTATGATCTCAAGGCAGGACTAGAGGTATTCGACTTTACTTCAAAATGGTTGCTCAATTAACCGATTTGGACAACTGTGAAACCAGCGTGTTTTTTTTCTTTCTTAAAGAAGTGACAAACGAATGAAATAGAATCGTTGTACGTGATACCTTGTTCTATTGATGGAGGAAATACAGCCGCTTATTTTATTTAATTATTTAATGTGATGAATTACGATGGGCTTGAATGCTACATTTTGGTGTGTTCTTTAATGATTGCTTATTGAAGATTTTTAATATTATTCACTGGAGAACAAAAATGTTGTTTACCCTCAAGAGTAGAACAGCATAACTATTTACCTGTTAAAACTTTCGCAACAGTATAATTTTTTTTTTACTTCAAACCGAATACATTGCCGATTTCGGTTTTAGTGGGGTGATTACTGTTTTGTAGCATTTAGTCTACTTGTTATATATTTTATCAATACATTTATATACTATTTTTTATTGAAACAAAAATCATCCTTTTTGTTGTTTTCTGTTGTTGTTGTTTTTCTTATACTTTATTTTACACCGAATACAGTCAAGTTCTATTCCTCCCAACACTGGCTTTTTATTGTGAAATGAGCTGTAATGTGCAAGAAAGTGGATGCATTTCGGGCCGTCAGAATCATGATGTGGTACAAGGCAGATAACTCTTCATATTTATATAATTGTAGACCTGTAGACATTATATCCCTTCGTTATAAAGTTATTATCATTTGGATAATGTCATATTGCCAACTAAACTTGATGAGAAAGACGTTGTATGCCCGTACGTGGGTTGTTTCAGTCACAAGCGGGTACCCGAGAAGGACCACAGATCTTCAGGAAGTCAGCTAAATAGCTTCCATACATGCAATTACCTAAACTCCCTATCGGGATTTGAACCCACAGTGATGATCTACAATTGATCTTAACCATCCAGCCATGGAGGTCCCTTGTTGCTCATTGATTCATGACTTTGGCAGCTCAAATTACGCAGCCGTTATGCTATAAAAAATTTGCCCGTCCATATTCTAAACGTTATTCTATTACCCGGAATGTAACTTTAACTGAAACTTTAAGTGTAGAGTTATTGCAAGGGAGATATTTCTTAATCATTATATAATTTGTCTTATTAGGTTACCTTTCTTACATTTTTTGGAGCAATTAAATGTACGGTGTCCTGTTTATGTCAGAATATATAACGCAGGATTTTTACTGAATTCTCGCGATGAAACTAGCAAAATTTGGCCGAACATATAAATTGTCGCATGTTTAACATTCATCCCCTTTTCGTGACCTTTGCGAGGATTAATCTTTATGTTCCTTGTAAATTAGTGGCAAGAATCTAATAGAGTTTGTTTCTTCTTTTGATTTTCACATGAACTGTGATTCCACTATCTAAATGTGGATAACTTTTCCTCGCGAGAATTAAGTCAAAATCCCGCTTATCAACTGGCGACATTTTAATTGACCCAAACAAGACACCGTATTTATGTTCTAATTTAAAAAAAAAGAAGAAAATAAAGAAAGAAAGAAAACAATGAAGCTCAACAGATAGAGAGCTAAGTTTAAATGGACGTCAGTTTCTTGTATTTTAGACCCCGAGTGCGACGTAAAGCTCCATTAAAGATATCTTGGTCCGAGATTAAAAAGATATTTTAACCCAAACTTTGATCTCGGGTATTTCATAGATCAGACAACAGCAAAGAATAAGCACTGACAATAGAATTCACAAGTTTAAGAATTCACGATTTCAACTTCACGAATTCAACTTTATGAATTCACCTTTTGAGCTACACGATTTCAGCTTCGTGAATTCACGATTTCAACTTTCTGAAGTTCAACACATGAATTGATGAAGTTTGAGTCATAAAGTTGAAATCGTGAATTCCTGAGGCTGAAATCTTGAAGTTCTAATTGTGAATTCATGAAGTTGAAACCTTGAAATCGTGAATTCTGTAAGTTAAAAACGTGAATAAAGTTATGAATTTAAGAAGATGAAAATGAGAATTCACGAAGTTGAAATGTCCCCACAGGTTTTTTGTTGGCAGTAATATACTAGAGCGATAAAGATTGGGGTATGCAACCAGTAAAGAGCACTGACGGCCTTTGCAGCTTTGCCTGGCTGTGTAATAATGGAATCAGGCCCGTGATTATCGCTAGAAACATCCACAAGAGTATTGAGAGATTTTTATTGTGTTTCTATACTCGTAATCTCATTTTATATTTATGATTGTTTGGATCTAAAATACAACCAGAACGAAAACGAATGCCTTTATTGGTCATCCTGCACAGTTATCCCCCAACTTTTTTGTTCAAGAACATAATAAAAGAATGCTTGTTTTCGAAGAATTAAACGTTTTATCTATGAAAATTATTATTCAATCCTGGCTCAAAAAGGTCGTACTATCAATAATACAGTCTGAGTTTAATTTCAAAGATGGTGTTTTCAAAATTTGAATAGTACTTATTATTACAACTTAGTTTAACTATAATTAAATACAAATTTATTATTCTATTGAAAGATAGTGTTTTTATCTTGACTTGAATAGTGTAAACACTTTTTATCAACACACGATTAAATCATTATTTATAAGCTAGACGCTTTAAAGATGTTTCGTAATGGAATATTTAAACGATATAAAAACATGCACTATAAAATTAATTTCAAGTCATAAGAGGTCGTAAAAATATCTTTTAAAAGATAATTTTAGATCAAAAGTAATAATAATGATATGGATGGGTAGAAAAAAAATCAAATTTCAATTAAAAGAATCTTAAATTATCATATAAAATAATCTTTGTGGTTAACATGTCATCATACATCCTAAAGGCAGAAGTCGTCTGCAAGTTGAAAACGCTGTTGATGAAAAAAATAGAGCAGGTGAACTGATTAAAAGCAGACGATACGATGACAAAATTTTAAAATCTCTAAAGTGCCTTTATTAATATTTTCTCAGACTTCTATGATTAGCCGTAACGATGCAAGTACATTTGTATTTGTAATTATGTTATGTATAACAACATTTCTAAATAACTCTCTATTTTTAAAAAGCGCACCTGCTGAAGAGGTCAAATCGCGCGCGCTGGGGTCACAATTCACCTGTCGCGGGCACCTGCCTCACAGTGAAACGTCTACAGAAGTCTAAACGGGCGTTGTTATGGTAATTTGGAGACAATACCGCACCAAAAATTACGAACAAGGTGCGAATCTGCCAGCAATGCTTTTATAGCGAAATATCAAACATCGTTTAAATCTGAAGTGTCGATTAAGTTCACATTTGAAATGATTGAATTACTTTGTCATTTTGTTGAAATCTTAATTTTACAAGAAACAATATATCGAATTCAAATCAAATTCTAAATCATAATCATTAGATGTGTATTCTCCAATTTCCGTGCAGCTATTGTACATGTACGATGGATCCACCCACACACCTACATTACTTATACTAAAGACAATCTGCAAAGAACGCTCGGTACAATCTACCCTCCCTCAACCGCAATGCATAAATGAATCCATAAAAAAAAAAAAAAAAAAAAAAAAAAAAAAAAAAAAAAACTTGACCACTTGTATTGAAAAAAAAACGGTTATTTGAATTCCTAATATTTGAAAACCGCAAACTCATTTTAAAAGTACAATTTGTGTCAATGTTCACTTTAAGCATGTAAATAATGATTCACATTTAAAGAGTTAATATCATTGTTATAAGGGCATTAGTTTCTGTCTTTCTAAAAACAATATGATATAAACATATAATTTGTATAATATTAAGCCTTCAATTTCATATATAAATTAAAAAAATACAGAAAAGATTTGGTAACATATTTTGTTCATGAAATTTTCCAACACTCTGTAAAACCGTTAGAAGCATTTTAGCCTTTAAAGTTTTGCATTTTTAGTTATAGCAAATACTTATTTCTAAATTATCAAAATGATGTCCCAAATGATCAAAATAATGTCCCTTGTTTGTTTTTTTAACTTATCTATGTAGCATACCGCGGATATGTACTTCTACT
This sequence comes from Ruditapes philippinarum, assembly GCF_026571515.1. Taxonomy (NCBI): domain Eukaryota; kingdom Metazoa; phylum Mollusca; class Bivalvia; order Venerida; family Veneridae; genus Ruditapes; species Ruditapes philippinarum. The sequence goes on along the minus strand of NW_026858349.1, from coordinate 45,026 downwards.
TACAATAAATAAAATCCCTAGAAAATATAAAAATAAATATATATTTAATAATAACCAATAAATAAAAACTTCACTACAGATTAGCCCAGCTGTGCATAAATCCGATATGCTATTTTCATTACCTGTATCAAAACATTATTTTCTTTTATTATAATATACCTGTTGTTATGATATTTATTGACATATAAATGTTTAAATTACAAAATAATTAAAGCCAAAGTAGAATCCTTATTCCGTATTTTTTTTTAAATTAACTCGCCAGAGCTAAGTATTCTACATAATTGATGGATATGTGTATACCCACACGAAAAGATGCTAAATCTCGGAAAGAATAATGGAATGTGATTTACGCGGTGCGTTTGCACTTAAAACTAGATCGGGATTATGTTGATCTTGGCAAAGCAAAGGTACCCACCCCAACATCCCAACCCCAAACTGAATTCAAACTCCAAATCAAGATTGTCTTATAACCCTTCCGTGTTATGCAATGATTTCTTTACGGACAATAATTGTATATTTCGGGATTTGCCTAGACGGAAGTACGGAACACCTGTCGGGCCATCTTATGTTTGAAAAAAATATTTTACGTCAAGATATGTAAACGTTTCGTAGATACATAGCATTCAGCAACGTGTTAAAGGTATTCCACGTGTATTGCATAAGGTGAAATGAAGCTATCAGTACAAACTTATTCTATGTTGTATCATAATGCATATAGGGTAACAGTAACAATTATATTAAAGCGTGACTAACGCTATTGATGTCTTATCACAAATATGGACAGATTTTCATTATGTATATTAAGAACACGTTCTTATTCCTTCTTTACCTTCTTTCCTTTATATCTAAACAGAACAGAATAGAACAGAACAGATTTGTTATATGAAAAAAAAGGAAATACTAAAAGAAATAGAAAAAGAAATAAATCTGCGTAGAGGTTTGAGAAAATATTGATGAAACTACACGCTTACAACGAATTTAGAAAGAAACATAATTTCTGAAGCTATAATGATTAAGTTATCTCGCTTGGAGTAAACCTTGATAAAAGATGCAATAAAAAGATATCTATTTATTCAAGACCTATTTTTTTGTCAACCGCTAATTTCAACATTCACCCCGTTCCTTTATCATGAAACATTATTACTGATCACTATAAACCTTCCGGTGTTATCAATACTAACCAGTTTTATATTATATTAGAATAAACTCACGGTGCATATCCATATCGGTACCCTCTTTGCGAAATCTGCTGAAACGGTACCCTCTCTGAACATGCACAGGTTATTCTCTGCTCAAAACAAACCAGCGATGGATACCAATCCAGTAAAATTTCATTGTAATAAGGAAAGGATGTATGTCACATAGAAAAGATGTATACCACGGAACACTAGGATGTTTTATTTATGCGCTGATTTGTCATGTGCCCGATTTTCATGTACTGTAACTTCACAATAAGCTACAAAAAATCGACATGTCTTGCTTCGCCCATCACCTCGACATATTTTTCGGGCTGAAATGAACCTGTGGCTTGATTATATATGCATCATACATATTTAATATGTTCATATACATATCATCTTCGGACAAATGGCAGTATATTGTCAAAAATAAATGTAAAGTTCATAAAAACACCCTACTTTCGGTTTTGCAGCGGCACGGGCTACCTCTCTTCATTTGAATTTTTATATCACAGGTACCCTCTCATTATTTAACACATAGGTACCCTCAAAGCACGACATATGCTTTTTTGCGTTAATCGTTTAGTATGTAATATTTACATAAAAGTAAAAAGTATTACTACATACACACTTAACGATTAACGCAAATAAAGGCATATGTCGTGCTTTGAGGGTACCTATGTGTTAAATAATGAGAGGGTATCTGTGATATAAAAATTCAAATGAAGAGAGGTAGCCCGTGCCGCTGCAAAACCGAAAGTAGGGTTTTTATGAATTTTACATTTATTTTTGACATTATACTGCCATTTGTCCGAAGATGATGTGTAAATGAACATATTAAATATGTATGATGCATATATAATCAAGCCACAGGTTCATTTCAGCCCGAAAAATATGTCGAGGTGATGGGCGAAGCAAGACATGTCGATTTTTTGTAGCTTATTGTGAAGTTACAGTACAGAAAATCGGGCACATGACAAATCAGCGCATAAATAAAACATCCTAGTGTTCCGTGGTATACATCTTTTCTACGTGACATACCTCCTTTCCTTATTACAATGAAATTTTACTGGATTGGTATCCATCGCTGGTTTGTTTTGAGCAGAGAATAACCTGTGCATGTTCAGAGAGGGTACCGTTTCAGCAGATTTCGCAAAGAGGGTACCGATATGGATATGCACCGTGAAACTGTAAAAGTTAAAACAGGGTCTTTCAAATACTATTTGAAAGACCCTGCTTGAAGTTAGTTAGATGAATTAATTATCTGTTCAATTCTGTTCACAACCTTAATCTAAAAATTAAACTTGCTGAATTAACTAGCTTAATGATAAATGCGTTGAATCCAATTTCAATTTTTTTTTCAAAAAATAAAAAACTTAGTAATTTAATTCTACACTTATATATCTAATTTCTTGTTGTGAAAAAAAGTTTAAAACTTAAATATTTTATCGATATCTTAAATTTATAGTTTTCCGGTAGATAGTTACATTTTTGTGTGAATGTTTTATAGTTCTTTTATATACATCACCGTTTGGTTATTAATCTCTTAGTATTTCCACTGGAAAATCAACTGAAGTACAAAAGCATAAAATGAAAATCAAAATGCTTAGCACATCTCAAGATTTCATAACGAGGCGATGAAAACATTTTTGATGCTCTTAGAAAATGAATTAAGAACGAATAGGGAAATAATTTGTATAAGTATCCTAGAGTTCGACTATTTGCCGGAAAAATTCTTACATCATAAAAAAGCAAAAAAAAAAAAAATCAACCTATCTGAATTAAGTACTACAGAAGATAGAAACTGTATCAGATTACATATTTAACGATGGCCCTTCTGGGATTCCGTAGATAGCCCATATTTTATGAAAGGACTTAATATTTGGGAATTCTGTTAAACTTTTGACCTAGATTTTGGTCTCTACTGCTCGCTATTCAGTCAGTTTCTTTATTTCATTTATCTATTTCTTTTCTTTTCTTTTTATCTATTTTGTTTTAAAGTTCATATATATGGAAAGGGTTAAGAAAACCAAGTAATTTGATGATTTTTATTTTACCCCAATAAATAATTCATTACATCGATATTTAAGTTATGTCATGCTACACTGAAAATGCAAAACACATAAAATAAATCACAAATTATAGAGATATAGTTTCAAGACATGAAAAACCAATTGAGTATGAAATGAACATGCGCGCGATCCTACGCCAACCAATTTATTAAATAGCTAGATAACCCATATTGTTTTATTTATTGCACAAAATGTCGAATATTGCAAGGAAACTTTTCTTACAATATCACAATTCATATAGTCATATTTCTGCACGTGTCTTCGTGTTTTAGCAGAAGTGACATGCGCGAGAAGGTCTTGCTGCACGATCTACAACTGTACTTCTTGACGTCAGAATGCGTCTGCAGATGCGCGCGCAGATTGGACCTGTCAGCAAACGCTCGCAAACAGTGCACGCACGTGAATGGCTTTTCACCGGTATGCGTTCGCACGTGACCTTGCAGTAACCAAGGTCTTGAAAACGCTTTACCACAAATTTTACATTTACAAGGAAGAGTGTGCGTACGAATGTGCATTTTCAGAGCACCTAAAGAGACATATGTCTTTTCACAATATTTACACGTGAATTCCTTTTGCGAGTCCTGGGCACAATGAAACTGTTTATGTTTAGAAAGTCCACTGAATGTAGAATAACTTTTATTGCACGTTTCGCACTGATATTTCACAGTATCCATCTCTTTGTCCTTTTTCTTGTCCTCCATGACTGAGCCCTTGTCAAGGAACACCGTCGGCGTGCGCATGATAGGCGAACTTGTTTCACGGTTATCTTTCATTTCCTCTTTCGCCAATTTACTTATAAAACTATTGTTTTCCGTGAATTCTACAACATGTTTAGTATCCGAGTTCTTTGAAATCGCCTGGAACGGAGATAGTGGTGGAAAATGCTGAGAAGAAAACATTCCCATGTTTGGAATGTATTTTAAATATTCCGCAGTAAATGGATTATGGCGCACGTGCTCCGGTAGAACCGGAAACGGATATGCAGAAAATCCTGGGTAAGGAATAAATGGATAATGCGGATAATTTTGGTATAAGGGAAGCTGCCATGGTAACGGATGAACACTTGGAAGACTTGGACTTGCAACTGAGCTTGAACCGCCAGCTTCCTCTTTTGGTATTGGACACCTTGAGTCTGCTGTGCATATAGGTTGGCCTGGGCTGTACCGTTTCGGCTCTGGGACTACCAGTTGGACTCTGCGGCATTTTTCATCTGAAATTTAATTAAAATTGTTTGAATTAGCCATACTGGATACTGAATGTCAATATCATGCCGAAACTTTGTACATAGTACATTATCAAACATAATGTGATAATACAATGATCAAAATGTATAAACAATATATTTTCAATACTATTTTCCAATGAGTCATAACTAATTTTAAAGACAATGTAACGTTACATTAATAAGTCGTTAGTAATTAATACAGAACGTTATTTCAAATCAACAAAATTTGATATCATATTGTTGAGAATAAATTGTTTTAAACGTTACATAGGTCAGAAGAGCGTTGGTCTAGTATTAAAGATGTCTTCCACTCAACATAAAGGTCGTGGGTTCAAGTCATATTTGGATAGGAAATCAGTACTAATTAATTCAAGGAAGCGGTTTAACTAAGCTTGGTTCAAGTCATATTTGGATAGGAAATCAGTACTAATTAATTCAAGGAAGCGGTTTAACTAAGCTTGTAACTTCCATCACTTTCAAGCTAAAATTAATGTGTTTTAAGTAACATACTTAATGAATAGGTGTTCATTTTCTTATTGTATGCTTTTCAAACTAATATAACGATTTATATGTAATGTTTTATATTTAAACGATGCTATAACGACAACAATTATGTTATGAGAAACTTTGAACTATTCATTTACATATATTTATTTAGTGCATTAATTTCCTATCTTGTCATACTTTTCACTATCTTGCTTGTCTGTATTTCCGTCCGTTCGATCAGACAGTCGCACACATGAACTCCAAGGATTGAATGTCCCGTGCTGTATGGACTTTGCTAATTTGTAAAACGCTGCTTATGGGGTGAAAAGAGGTGGATTATGGGGTTTTAAAGATCAAAGAAGCCCATAACGTTAACTCAGGAAGAATGATCGTCCGTACATCCGTCCTTCCTTTAATACATTTTTCAATATAGTATATTATGCATATGCTAATTCGTTTTGTTATGTGGTCCGTATGTCAAATAAATCATTTAGATTTTTAAAATATTTATCATCAAGTAACTTAGTTCAAACAATCTGTTACGATGACGTTTTCTTCCACGATTTAAGATAACAAAAACGGTTGCGTAACTTGGTGCTAGATTTGGTATCTTCAAAATATGTACGTTTTCACACGGTCCGTCATTCTTTTAATGCTCTTAGAGGTCTCCCGATGTAATCGAACGTTTAGAAAACTAATAAAATTTCAATTTGACATTAAGATCTGTTCTGATAGATTTTAAGAAAAGGTTTGTGTATCAATGCACCTGCCCTTTGAATAAGCTGATCAAAAGCTTAATAGTAAACGGATTAAAAATTTGAATTTGATTTTTAGTCCAAACATATTAACAGGTGCATTGAATACATTAACGAATAAAGAATAATTGATAAACATATTTCGCCTAAAAAGATTTTAAAAATGCAAACAAATAATGAATTTGAATAATATTTGAATATGTTTAACAGCTCTTCGTCTCGTATTTTCTTTTTATTTGAAAAGAAATGCGATTTATATATTTTATTTAATTTAAATAAACCCGAATTCCACTGATTTTGACATTTGCATCAATTTGTATATGACTTAATGCATGATAACTAAATATAAGAAAAGACAGTAAATCAGTAAATATTTGACTGTTGGCGATATAAAAGTATTCGAAACCACACCCAGTCTACTGTGTGTGCATGTGCCAACTTTTAAAACTTAATAAGGTGCTACTTTTTTTACTTAGACTCTACAAATCACCATAGAAAGTTATTTCATTTTTTTTAAAGAAAATCTAGTTTTCAATAAATTCATTGATCAACCAACTATTCCAGTGCATACGTTTTATGGTAAATACGGAATTTCTTACACGTATCATCATATAAAGCATATGAGCCGCGTCAAGACAAAACGAACATAATGGGTTTGCGACCAGCATGGATCCAGACCAGCCTGCGCATCCGCGCAGTCTGATCAGGATCCATGCTGTTCGCTATCAGTCCTCTACTTGTTATAGGGTTTGTAAGCGAACAGCATGGATCCTGATCAGACTGCGCGGATGCGCAGGCTGGTCTGGATCCATGCTGGTCGCAAACCCAATATGTTGGTTTTGTCATGACGCGGTTCATATAACTGTAGAAATTAAAGAACTACTATATTTATAAAAAAAAACCAACACCAATATTAAATTCACATTTCACATGAAGTTTCACCTACTTCGTTAAATGTAATATTAACAAATGTAAAATAGATACTAAATAAGTATGTAAAAAATAACAGTTAAAATTATTTATACGCAGAGGAAAGAAATAGATAAAGGAGTTAAATGTTTATGTTTTGCGACAAGTCACTCACTAACAACGAAAGCATGGTCGATAAAATGCCTTCAGCACATTTGAACCTCACTGCTGTACTAAAGATCAATTAAGATTATACATGTAGATATATTTTACTTTCTTACTTAATTGAAATGAAATTCAAATATGTTATTTACAAAGGACGTATAGGTCACACATTTCAACTCGCTTTCGGTGTTATATCATTATATGGCCTGATGCAAGAAATCTAAACTTGTTAAAAAGACATAGACTTTTTTTCAATATAGTCATGAACCGAAAGTTACACATATTTTATATCATATAATTATTGCACGTGTTTCGCGATGACATTTTTTTTCGGTTCCGATAATCCTACCAAAACATGCATGATAAGTACTTTGATATACGTTTATAAATGTATAAAATATAAACTTTAAGATAAACTTGTATTTAGTGGTAGATGAACTGAAATAGTCTAATCTAAAGTAAGAATCGTACCATCTACCATTTTTCAACTACAATAGTTTGTGGCAAACCATTTGTTGAAAAAGAAGGTTCTTAAAAATGTAAAAGTCACAGTTCTTAAACTGACAGTATAAACTGTTAACATCTTGATAAATAAAATAAAATAAAATGTCCGAAACAGAGAAATATTTCTTACCAGTAACGTCATCTGACTTCACACTTTCCGTCTGCACGTGATTGTCGTTAACATCACGTGCACACTCCGTTTTCACTATCGCAGAAACGCTCATTGTAGCATTTAATAAAATAAAAAATAAATTGAACACAGACAAATCCTCTGATCAAACCGCTTTAAAAACAATGTATGTTATGTTCTTTTCAAACGATTACAATATAAATGTGTATAGTAAATCATGATTATGAACTTTAAGGCCACTTCTTGCGACTATCCAAGTTTAAAAGGTTCTAATCCCACCATACCTCGCAAACAATTAATTCATTACAAACACCTGTTCAATTACAATTAAATTGATTTCAAATCGCATTTCTGTTTTCGTCGATCGTAATGTAAAGAACTGAAATGGCACTTTTAAACTGATTCCAATGTGCCTGCAAAAAACTAAACGATTCACACCTTACACATTAAAGTAAAGCGAAATGTGTCTCGTGCAGTCAAAATGTTAGAACAAATTACCAAAGCTCAAACACCAATACATGGGGTCAGTTCCTTTTTTTGTCTTCTTACTTTATATCTGACTTTATCATGTTGGACTTGAAAACAAATTTGATACGTTTAAAAAGAAAACGCGATATCGGCCACATTTCACTTCCCCGGTTATAATCCCCTGCCCAATAGCTCTTTCCAAAGAAGGTACGAAGCGTCAAATCCCGCCCACTTCACGCGAGAGTAAAAAAGACCATTCGCGTATGTTTAGAGGTAACAGGTGTCACCGTAAACAATACTAATTTATTAGAAACACGCTGTAGGCGCTATGTGCACATCGATTTGTTGTTTCCATTGAAAAGTATCCTTTAAAAATTGTTAAATAAACACGACACACAACCAGAACGCCATGTGTAACGATTTACGCATTAAATCTTAAAATTAATACAGGTGAAGCTGTCTGTCCTTTATTATATCAAAGAAAAAAAGGAATATAAATTTTCATTTTACGCCACGCGTACCTTGTCAGGTGAAAAATTATCTTTAGATTGAAATTATGTTGATAAGAAAGATTTCACACAGATAACGAACGCTAATGAGAGTTTCATATGATCATAAAATCACACGCGCACCTGTTTTAAAAGCGACTTTTGATTGGTTGTACGACACGCGACACAATCTTGTTCGATGATGTTAATTAAAATATCTTTTTAAGTCCCGCATACATGAGTGGAACAGGTTGAACTATATATAGTCTCATTAAATATCGACATATTGTCACATACTTTTAATGACACGAAGAGAAAAAATCGACTTAACGCGTCACAATCCGTCTGTATATCAATTGACAATGTTCTTATTTTAAATCGGTAGAACCTTCATAAAAAAAATAATCGCACTATTATGTATTATACATGTAACTCCGGAACAAGAAATAGGAAGTAAATTAAAGAAAAAGTCTTAAAATATCGTAGATGTTCAAAACTTGAAATATATTCAATTAAAAAAAATCCAACAATTCCTAAACGAAATAACCTTTAACTTCTTTATAAGGTGATATACATAAATAGGAGTATTCATTTACGAGTAACTTATTTACAAATTGTTTCTATTTGATTTACTATAGTATGTTGATGGGAAGGAAGAATGCCTTTCTTGGTGAAATGTTCTCGCATTCGAGTGCCCTCCTGTTATAATATAAACCCCCAAACGGAAGTTAACAAACAGAAATCGACATTCTTTTTCAATCGCTCTTACTTTCCATGGAATTTTAAGACGAACGGAAGAAAAGCTCGGGCGCTACTACGTCCCAACATTTCTACTTGTATAGTGACAGTCGTTGCCGTGTTGGATAGTGGGCAATTATTCGGCGACAGGTGTTTGGGATCGTATGGGAAAATGAGTAGCTCTTATAATGCCCTATTCTCCATGTACTATACACCTTGGTTCGAATTAATAAAAAAAAGGTCAGCTCCCGGCAACCAGTAACCTGCGTTAGGAATTCAAATTTCATTTTCATAATTATTCTCCCATTGACATGTTTGCCTTTCTCTAACTTCACGGACTTAAAAAACAATTTTTGACAAAGGATAAATTTTGATACCATCTATTACAGAAGGTAAATCGATCCTTATCAAATGCTAGGATTTATAAAAGTATCTTTGTTTCGCATTTTTCATATTTTTTTTTCGGTAATTGAACTGTCATTTGTCATATTAAATTCATCGATGACGTTTAATTACGGAAATTTTGGATTCCGCAATTGTCGATTCCTATTAATCTATAAAAAAATTGATTATGTAGAAGTGTAGAGTTATGTTCACTAAAACTTGAAATTACAAAATACTTGAATTTACTTTTTAATGTATTATCATTCACTACACATGCAATAAAAAATGGCAGAAAGAAAAAAAATATAAATTACAAGTTAAGATATAACTTCGCTATAACTATAATAATTGTTTTGATTTAATAGCAGAATACTTCCAAAATGCTTGTATATAATAAATATGGTACTAACTTAGCTTAAAAGTGAATGGCATGATTTCATTGCATGCTAAACAGAGAATACCCTACTTATAATTGCAAAATAATATTTTGTTCCGGAACATTTAATTCTGTTTACGCACAGTATTCTTGTGTATTAAATAACAGAGACATTCTTTGATTCGACCATAAGATTATAAAAACAATATAATTTTACTGTTGATGAATTTCATATCAATAATTAACTTTAATACTTCAATTGCGCTTTAAATCGCCACTGCGTTTTTTTTCTTCTTCTATGCTCGGGATAAATATTTCATTTTGTTCCAATTTTGGACAAATCAGGTTGACTGGTAACGTTTCATGATGAGTACACAAAACATTCGACAGACAGACAGATTCAATGCAGGGCACACACAAAAAAGAGGGAGATGCACGGTGCATTTATCCATCTGTCACCCTCCCGCGATGCAAGCCTGTGCCGCTTATTGTGCTTTTTTATCCCCAATACTGTCAATGGTAAAATAATGTTTTCAATTTAAGTTGGCAGAAAACACATGTAACAATCGCCTTTATGAGAGACTTCCGGCTCGTTACGCGGCATGTTACATAAGGTATGAAAAACACACATGCACTTGTCACTCGTTCTAACGCAATCTGCGCGAGATTACATCTTTTCGTCGCCACTGCGCAGATGCAACAACGCGGATGACAGTTGAAGTTATCTTTATTAATTATTATTAACGCTTTTTATTCTTTCAAAATTGACAGAAAAATATATACTTGAAACTAAATCAATGGTATCTTTGCTTTAGATACAGGGACAACAAACTGACGTGCGATGTTTGAATTCCATAGTTTTATTGGTTTACTTGCCGTTTCCTTTCCCTTGGTAGTTTTCACTCCGGATCGCGGCAGTAAGACACACTGAATTTACCAGAGCCCAGTTCAAGCGTCGCATCGTTCCTGGGCAGGCTATCAAGCAGTTTACCAGTACTAGTTGCCTTCACTTTTGCATGGGTCTATTCACTTCTGTACATGCCAGAGCAGTGGTAAAGTGCGAATGGCCGCAGAAAGGATTTTATTATCAATTACAACGGAAGTGACCAACACTGTCCGGGAATGGAACCTTGATCGCCCGTTTCACAGTCCAACGCTGTACCCATTGAGCTAACCGGACGATGCTGTCCACTAATAGTATACAGCCTGTAATAGTCTTGCCCAAAAACATTTTTACGCAAATATTTTTCTGGAAACATTTATTTAAAACCATTCTTAGTAACTAAGTTTATGTTGTTTTTTGCATCAATTTATCCAAACAGCGTTCATGCGACAACTTTTCTAAATACATTCTATATGTACCTGCTAGTGCTGTTCTAAAGGTACATGTATATCATTATATTGCCATATGAGAAATAATAGTCATTGCCTTAATGAAGCTCGGACCCACGATCACTAAGTCAAGTGGCAGTCACCATAACCACTAAACCGCCAGTTCAAATTGGCCCATTTGGTTAAGACAAGATTGAAATTACCAAATTGTTTAAGCAAGCATTCTTAACATTATGCCCCTCACAGATATGCGATTAAATCCTTGAAAGAAGATAGAAGAAAATATCAGATGGCTCTACCTAGTTTCAGCTTGCGGATTTTTTTCACGGGGGATTATCCTTATTAGTATTATAGCTGGCGGAAGGATGGAGCTCCGTATCAGCCCCAGCCCCTACCCAATTATCTTTACCCCCAAAGGAAGTAGAAAAAAAGTTAGAAGCAAAAGTTTTTTTTATGTCTTTCTTGTGTTCAGAAACCTACATTATATTATTCAAGGTTTTCAATAGTCTGATCAGATGTCATAATTTTATAGTGCATGAAGCGTTACATATTGAGAATCAATCGAAAGAAACAACAACCCCCCCCCCCCCCAAAAAAAAAAAAAAAAATAAAAAATAAATGAATAAAAAAAAATATAAAAATAAAACAACAACAAACAAAGCCAAAAAACCCTCACTTATAACAAATGTAACGGAATGAGCAAACTACTTGAAGACAATTCATGTCATTTTGGATTATTGAATTAGCAAAATATCATTTCAATTTCGTATATTGTTAAAAAAGAAGAAAAAAGAAACCCGCATTACTTTCTTATTCAAACGTTCACATCATCATGATCGTGGACAGCATATTGTCGCAGTACGATGATCGTATCACGTGACATGCTGAGTGCAGCAGAGGGTCACTTAACAGGATAATTAGCCGGGGGAGACTTTAATCATTATTGTTCACACTTGAGATGATAGTGGACAGGTGCGTGAACACAAGGTGAGAAGTTTTATCACCTTGTTAAACCTTCAAGTGCCATCACACATTACTATGATTTATCTGTGTGTTCAGTATGCACTTCGCGGTACTTAACTATTTAATCGCATTTTTTCTCTCGTACCCCTTCCCTTCATTTTTTTCCCCGACAGGAAGATTTTATTTGAAAATTGCCGTTTATGTCATTGTATTACAACTTTTAAGGAATTACATCCGGGTGTTAGCAATTTAAACGGAATTATATTTAATTTTCTACATAAAATCCAATTAAGATAAAAATAAGATAATTGTGGTTCTTATGCCTAGTTTGCGTTTTGAGTGCGCGATTTTTTCAATTTTGGGGACACGTAATAAACAGGGTCATACCTCAATCTTTTAATATATATGAGCCGCATCATGACAAAACCAACATAATGCGTTTGCGACCAGCATGGATCCAGACCAGCCTGTGCATCCGCGCAGTCTGATCAGCATCCATGCTGTTCTCTATCAGGGGTTAGTATCTCGAAGCTATCGTTAGCATAACGACTATCGTATACCTCTCGTTAAGGTTTTCACCGCTATCTCGACGCTCTCGTAATTAACGAATAATCGTTAACATGTCCAATTATTAACGGATGCCTAGAGGGTGTCGTAAGGCTCTCGTTACTATCATTTTGACACAAAAGTAAGAAAGGTGCGATTTTAAAGTACATAAAAAATGAGAATTATATCATTTTATTGATAAAAAATGAAGAACCGACATAAATATAGTATTGTATTTCTTTTTCTCATGAATTTTCACAGGCCCGTAATAGATTTTATTGTGTAAATTCACCCAAAGAACTCTTTAATACAATTCCATAAAAATATATCATTGATTATTTGAAAGAGATAAACTTGTATTCTTGGATCTAATTGGCTCATTTTTATTGTCATTTACAAAGTTTTACATAACATTTTAAGCCTATTATAGCATTCGGCACGATATGGCCAGTTATGTGTTGACGACCCGTAAAAATCCAAACAAACAAAATTTTTCTCACATATCAAACATATGTAAAGGTTCTTTACAGTTTAATTTAAGACTTATATTTGAATGCGGATGAGAAAAAAACATATCATAACTTAAACAGCGAAAGGAATAATCTCCGTAATGTGTAATTTTGCACAAGAAAATATTAATAAATATATGCATACATCATGCTGAAAATTCAACAAAATTCAAACTTGTTACAGAATTATATTTCGAAAAGTAAACTGTGACGTATTAATTACATCATGAAGAAAAGCTGCAAAAATCGGTACCACAAAAAGGGATGTAATATATAGAAATGTTGTTTGTTTATCATTTCATAGTAACAAATATTTCACTCGCGAACACCAGTTATAATTTAACTCGTTATATTTTAATTTATAATACAGCAAACATCCTTTGTTTAAAACAAAATGAAAATTTATCCATATTAATTAACAGCAGCCATGTATATATTTAGTAATACAGATTTTTGACAGGTTATATGGCCGTATATAAACGATAACCCGAGCCGCCAAGTGAGAGTTATATTGCAAACAAAATTATATCGGCCATATATCCTGTTAAAAATCTTTATAACGAATTTACAATACTGCAGAAAAAAGAGAGATTTCTTGATAAATTGACAGCAGCTGTGTATATAAACTATATAAACGCCAATTAAAATTGACGTACCAAACTTGCAGTAACAAACGTGCAGTTTTATAAAAGATTTTATAATACTGCACGTTTGTCACGTCACTTTTCATTTGAAAATCGTGACATTTTTATAGTTTTATATACACTGTTTCTGGCAATTTCCTAAGAGATCTCACTTTTTTTCTCAAAAAAAGGAAGTTCGCGGTTTTATAAATGCGTTATAAATATTCCTGACATGTTAAATGGTTGTAGGCAATATAACCATCACCTAGCGGCTCGGGTTATATTTCCAAACAGTCGTTTATATAGGGCAATATTACCTGTCAAAAATCTTTATAATTAATAATATAAACGTCATAATTATCCAATGAAAATCGACTTTACATATTTAATATATATTTATGCTTATGAAGTCATTGTTTTGCTCATGGCGTCATTGTTAGGCGCATGACGTCTTTGCAGCTGTGTAACAAGTGGGATTTTAGAAAGAGTTGCTGTACATATGTTTGTCTAAAGGGTAAAAGTTTATTATATTTCGTGAAAATATAGTCCACATTTCACTCAAACGGAAAGCAACAATGAAAGCAACATTTTCAAGTTTGAATATTGACAGTATACTTACACCCTAAAACAACATGTTGTTATTGCCTGAAGAATGAGGGATGGTTATCTGCCCCCAGATGTTTTGACTGGTATTGAGAAGAAGCTCCGCCAGAATATTGGCTTTAACTATGTAAAGTGTTTAAAATATCTGACTACACTGGCAGCCGCTGCTGCTAAATCTTCCGTCTCTGCGGTTCTATATACAGTCGTTTTTCCTCTGTTTCTAGTATTGCAGTTTCTATGTTAAGTTCCCGCCCAACCCCTCAATTTAAATCACGCCTGTTTCATTGGAACTTTCAACAGGGGCAGTTCCAATGACTGTTCTCTTTTTTAAAAGGAACTGTTTTCGTAGGTTTACCACTATCACAATTGATATTATCAAGGCAATCGGGATTTTCATCGCAAAACAAGTCTATATTGCTAGACGACAGACCGGCGGATCCTGCACGTGTGAATTGTGTTCCGGTTATGCATGATCGTAACCTTATATTCACCTTTGTCTACGCAAAATAATGATTCGGTGAATATAAACAAGAGCTGTACACAATTTTCGCGGTACATGTATTCAAATGATAACACAACCCAATCGTTAATAACTAACGAGTAAGCAACGAACGATTGCTTTACTACTGCTTTCGAGATACCCGCGCTAGTCTCTCGTTAACCAACCCTCCGTCAATCGTTAGCACGTTCGTAAACGCAAATATAACGATAGCTTCGAGATACTAACCCCAGTTTCTCTACTTGTTATACAGTTTGTAAGCGAACAGCATGGATCCTGATCAGACTGCGCGGATGCGCAGGCTGGCCTGGATCCATGCTGGTCGCAAACCCATTATTTTGGATTTGTCATGACACGGCTCATATTTCGGTATTGTCAAAATAATTTTAAAATATTTGACATACAATTAAGATTTGCTGTGTTTCTCTTTCAACACAAATTATAATGCAACAACGTAACATATATTTCTTCAACATGTGCATTTCAATGTTGTTTCTCTATAACAACAATAACAGGAATAATAATAATAATAATAACAATAATGATAATAATGATAATGATAATGATAATAATAATAATAATAATAATAATAATAATGATAATAATAATCTTTTCTTGGCATTCCTATATTTAAATGTCCCTAGCAATAGACCAAAGAGAATCTTTAGCAGTTAAAAGAGATTTACAAAATCACACGGCCGTGGCTGAGTGATTAAGGGCGCTGACTTTACACAACTTACCACTCAATACTGTTGGTCCGTATCCCAGTAGGGACTTCGCATTCTTTCATGTGAAGCTTTTGCTGGTATACATAAAGGAATGTCGGTGGTTCTACTCAGGTGCCTGGAAAATTGCACTTACGCCCGTCTCACACAAAACACGGTTGGACACACGATTCCCATACGGTATACTCGGTTATACATGGGTTGACTGGTACGAGTTTTGAGCTCCAGCCGTGCTTGTGGATTTGTTGGCACGAATTAGACTCGAATATAGCACGAGTATGTACGAATTGAGCACGGAATTACTCGGTCAAGCAAGGTTTGAACACGATTTGCATACGAATACATACGACTGTTGTACGGTTCCAAGTACGGTCTGGTACGGTTAAACACGACTTTTACTCGATTTCCTCGACTTTCACAGGGTTTACATAGGGTCCCGCCGACTTTTGTTCGAGTTAGGCTCGAAATATCACAGATTTGTGTATGTTTTGATATAAATTAACCCATTTTGATGACTTGGCTTCATGAATTTTCGAAATTTCAGCGAAGAACACCTATATATAGATCATTAACATCAATAAATGAATAAAAAGGTGAAGAAATGTAAAATGACTTTTTTCTGTGGTGCAGCGGTTGCTGGAGGGTCCAACGAGCTGGCATTGGAGTTTGAATCCCTGGGAGACATGGTTATTGTCGGTTGGTCCTCCAGCTTATCAGAGTCAATAAGTTGGAGTGGTCGGTGGGCCTGGATGGCTTTTCTTGTATTCCTTCTACGCGTCCAAACCTTCTTCTTTGGATACATTCTAGTGTGATGCAGCAAGTACTCTTGGTAGGGTAGCAGCAGTTAGTTGTGTTTTTGTAACGTTCTTGCTGAGGCCGTGTTAGAACGTACGAGGCCGTGTGAGACCCTGTATACCCGTACTTTACCGTGTCGGCCATGTTTGTTTCGTATATGAACCGTATTGGTCGTATGGCGATCGTATGAAACCGTGTGTGCACTCGTTTGAATCGTACCGTGATCTTGTGACATTCGGGTGTTAATCGGGTGTTGGATGTAGGACTTGGGGACGGTCTCGAACGATTCCATACGATTTATATACGACATTGATACGGTTGGGCTCACTCGTGGATTGGACTTCACATACGGCTGTATATACGGTCTCATACGGTCTCACACGGTCTCTTACGGTATTGTACGGTCGCTTATACGGTCATACACGGACATGGCATCCGTACCAGTTTTTTAAAAGTTTTAAAAATCATACACGGCTTACACGGATACACTCGAATGGCCCGATTGTAACTCGGATAACGCTACGGTTAGTTCGGTTGTATGTACGGTTTACACGGGTGGCCAACCGTGTAAGCCGTGTGTCCTGTGTGAGATGGGCTTTAGGGACACCTGAGGCCTTCCTCCGCAAGTAGACGGCTGCTTCTTTGACCGTGTTGGTGCAATGTACCCCCCTGCCCCTTCCCCCCCCCCACACACACACAAATCCAAACTTAAGCCAGGGTAAAGAGTCAAATGTATTCGTTATGAGAGAAAACGTAAAAGGATAAAATATAAATGAAAAATTAGCTATCTCTTGTACTAACGTTATAAAATAGATGTTACATACACGTTTTATGACGTCTATCATAAATTTGTACGTTGACTTATACACATTTCATACAAGTGTCGACTTTAATGTTTGCGGAGATAAAAATCGCCACTTGCTCCGGTTTAAAAGCGTTAATGTACACGAAAATTAATTGTTTTGTAGAATATTTATCAAAATATGGCCAGCGCACCTGCAGACACGATTTCGGTGGTAATTTATAACGTGTCCGATGATGGACGGTACGCGGTATACGGAACAGTACGGAATGTGGTGTTTTTTTCCGTTTTGACTCCAAGAGTGTTGTTGTTGTTTTCCATAAATGGAATGCATCCCAGTGTTCAAGAAAATAGAGATTATATAAAAAAAGATATTTTTCATAATGATCTCGATTGATACAATATTTTGACATTGCATACTTATATATAGCCCCCAAAAATAAAAAAAAAATGAATACATAAATATTGAAAATAAATAGATAAATAGATAAATAGATAAATAAATAAATAAATAAATAGATAAATAAATAAATAAATAAATAAATAAATAAATAAATAAATAAATAAATAAATAAATAAATAAATAAACTCTTCTAGGGTATGTTCTGCGGAGGTTGTAAGGAAATGCGTTCACATCTTTTTCTGCAAAGTAAGCACACTTCCTTCATACTATACTTTAAGTTGAGCATTTACAATCATAGCTTCATACTTTTTTATGCGAATAATAAGACAGCTATCTTTTCCATAGGGGTCAAATTGTGAAGCCAAGATTAATTGACCGCTCAGTGTTAATTACTCGTCCGAGATTTTACGAGACATTTCTACATCTTCTCCGTCCGTTCATATCAAGCGTTTACGCTCGGAAGATTTCTCTAATTTGTCATGATTGTAAAATGGTCTTAAAATAAATATCGCGTATCTTTTCAAACGGCAAATACTTGACGTACATAAAATGATAATCACGCGCGCAGAATTATGAGATTTGAGCGTTTCCGCGTGATTCCGTTCTAAATGTTAATGAAAACCCTGTGCGAATAAACGATTAAAGGCGATAATGCCCTTCAATGCATTTACGTATAGCAAATTTAGTACGACAGATAACATAATTATAAACAAATCTTCCTAAATTGGATGCGATCTTAGTAGTTAATATTAAATGTCCGATCGAGTGGTATTTTTATATCTGAATGTTTTTCCAATCACTAAATTGTCAATATAACGATACACATGGATAGCGCATGCTTGTGGTGATCGCAGTTTACTCTCCGGATCACGGTATTAAGCCACGTTGGGTTTACAAGAGTCATCTCATGCTAGAGCATAGACTGTATAAAGGGTTTCATGATCAGTCACAACGAAAGGGATCTGCACCGTCGAGCTAACCGGAAGTGCATTCTTGTATAATAATGATCATGGAAGTAATCATAATAATAATAACAATAATAATAATGATGATAATAATGATGATAATAATAATAATGAATATAATAATAAGAATAATAATAATAATAATAATAATAATGATAATAATAATAATAATAATAATAATAATAATAATAATAATAATAATAATAAAATAATAACAACAACAACAATAATAATAATATAATAATAATAAAAATAATAGTAATGATGATGATGATGATGATGATGATGATATTGATGATGATATTGATGACAATGACGATGACCACGACGACGTCGACAACAACAACAAAACAATAACAATAACAACAACAATAATAATAATAATAAAATAATAATAATAATAATAATACCTTTATTTGAAGAAAGTAACACATGAAGATATACCATCGTAAAAAACAAACATATCTTAACATTAATCGTGGCCTTTGACCCATAGATAAAAACACAAAAAACAACATCATCAAACAACATTAACTATTCAATTGAGTATATTGAATTTTGGTCCTACAGCAAGCATCACTAGTACTTCTCTTAAGCATCAAATATCATTCATACAAATTTCATCTACAAATAATATAACAAATATACATGTAAAATGAGTATTATATAAACATAATGGCATAGACTTTATAATGATATTTATTGTTTTGCAAGATATGTTCTTTTATTACTTTTTTTGCAAGATATCATAGATTTTCAAGAACGTATATTAAGTGGTATTTTTTTCCACTTTGCACGATTATGACAAAAAAAATTTTTGTGCGGTGTTAGGGTATAACTATGTCACTATGTGAAACAGATCTTAAATTATGTAAGAAGAGACCATGTTATTACAAGCTTAATAGATAAGAATTCCAGTATGAAAATGTCATCGTTCATAGAATGAAAACCATCCAAAGGAGACACCATACATGGTCTTTATAGACAAATGGTCTTAATTCGGAGTTTAATTTGTTGTATTTTTATTAATGAAAGTTTGTCAAATCATGGTCTTCATATACACGGCGGTCTTTATTCGAAGGTTGTATTGAACACACGTTTGACCGTACATCGTTCATAGAATGACATCCATAGCACGGACGGTATCATTCACATACCTGCCGTCGTCGGATACCCACGGTTGATTAACATGTAATCAATGTTAATGGTTTCGACCGTGGGTATCCGACGATGTTACATGCAAAGTCCCGAAAATGTTTCTGACTAAGTTTAAATCAAAATCCTGAGCACATACCTGTGATTGAACGAATAATTTTGTGATGGAAATATGATGTCCATAGCCTCCTCAGTGGCATTCGCTGACCATGCCCATGATGCTCTGATAACCGTCTTACGGTCTTTGCATTGGGCAGCCAGTACGCTTAATGATTGGAAATATCTCTAATCAAAGTACTGAAGTATTGCAAGCACTGATAGGGTATTTGTTACTGGAAGCTCGAGTATATTAGTAATCGGTATGTATGGCTTTACACACTTTATCTCAGTATGTTATATTTTCCTAGTCCTTTGAGACCATGCCTTCTTATACTTTGAAGTGAATAGGTCTACAAGGGGCACATTTACCTTAATTAGGCTTTTAAATCTAATTGGGTTGATTATAAGTAAAAATTCCTAATTAACAAATTCTAATATTTTGTATATACATGTATTCTATTTAAAAGTATCAAAGTCCGTACATGTTTCTAGTTAAACGTATCAAAGTCCGAATAAGGCCTATCTAACTTCTATTTTAAGTGAAAAGAAAGTTCTCATTAAAACTCGTTATAATTATGAGTTTTTTAAGATCATTAAGACTTAGCACCACACGGTTCCGTACCAAAACACTTGAAAATGTTGTCATTTTATTAGTGTTTTTCGATCATGCGACAACATACATGCATCGAGGACATGTAAGGAAAGTGACCGTGCAACCACATATACGCATCACAGGATTCCCCTTCTCTTACGAGAAATGGACCAAAAGCTGCCCGGCTTTATATTAATAGGCAGACCTTAAAAGTATACCATTCCCTTATTATTATTATTAATAATACAAAAAAGTTATGCAAACTAAATGGGGGATCCGGATCAGTTTTCGTCGTTTTATGTTTGCTATGTCATTTTAAACAGATCATAATTATATAATTTTCTAAAAAAAATTGAGTTTTTCATTTTTTCTACTTCTTATTCTATGTATTATTGGGATTGTTATATTTTTGTAAAACATGAACGTTTCAAAAACGTTTCATATTCATTTAATATGGGAGATATATTTCCACAATTTGTTTGCAAATATTAATCTAAGGCGATTTTTGCAAAAGTATGCATTCGACTTATCCTACATGTAACAGAAAAGCTAATGTGATGGGCTGCAGGCATGATCACCCGGCAATTTTGACACTGGTTAGACTGTTAATATTATTTTGTATGCCTGACCTTTAAAGGCACATTATGCCTCAGAAACGAATGATAATTGCCCTCTTTAAAAAGGACAAATATGTGTTTTATGACGTTTGAAGAGCGTGTTTGATGAATGTCACATGAAGAAAGACGTGCTGACTGTGAAAATATTGGTCACAAAAGTAACATAATGTAAACAAAATAGTATTTTGACTTCAATACAAGATATTAAATAACTATCTATAACTACTTATTGTCAAAATGCAACAGAAGACAAAGTTGGCTCAGTTAATTGGCTAATGAGTAACTTTTTGGAATAGAATACTGGACATCAAAATTAAAAAGGTTTTGAAAAATAAAAGCATTTATGAGGCATAATGGGCCTTTAACTTTCTAGCCCTTTCCAATAAGTGTTAATGTTCCAAGAGAAAAGTGCGCGAGATACTATGCACGCGTCATCATCTCTCATGAGCATGCCGACCAAACCGTGCCTGCTTGTTTCCACAAATTATATTTGTTCATATTACTCACGTCTGACTCCCCCTTTTCCAGAAGTGACACATACAACAGTGACCTAGAATCTGTTGTTTCATTTTTTTCGTTGATGTTTTCAAATAAAGAAAATAGAAAAATTCCACACGAAGATTGCTGCACATTACGGAATTAGGCGATAGTTAGGCGGGGGGGGGGGACCTTAACATGACCGTAGATTTAAGCGCTCTGCTTTTACCCTAGAAAAGGGTCTTTTTAAGTCGTCGAAATTTAGGTAAAAGTTTGTTCCTTTGATAGGAATTTGCGAAAATATATTAATCATCATACAAACATTATGTATATTTACTGAACTGGTCGTAAAGAGGCGATCGGTATATACAGGTTGGGCGATCGGTATATACAGGGTGGGCGATCGTAAATACAGGGTGAGCGATCGGTATATACAGGGTGAGCGATCGGTATATACAGGGTGGGCGATCGGTATATACAGGGTGGGTGATCACGTGACAAGTGTATTTGTTATTTTTTTCGAAATATCTTTCCACATTAATTTTGACTCATAAACATATTCCATGTTCCAGAGAGATATTTGCCGATTTCAATGGTATTTAACTTCCTAGCTCTTTAACTTTTCCTGTTATGCTCGTAGATATTTTCTCAAGGCGGCAATATTTTGAAGCAAGCATTTTAGAAAAAAAGTACAAGAGCGACGTTGGACAAACATGCACGTTGGAAAATATTTACCTGGAATATGATGTATGTTTATTAGTCAAATATTGAAAGATATAACGAACGAAATAGCAAACACCATTAGCGGTGACCCAGTGTTACCTTAAATAAATGTCACGTGACTACCAACTCGGATATAATGAGGAGTATTTAACTCGACTGTGTTTCTTTTAGTTTTCAGTAAAAATAAACAACCAAAACTGTTTAGTAAACAGTCAATTTTTCCAGAAAAACTGACATTTATCATGTAGCTAGTGAAGGTTTTGCGTTAATGTTGATAAGTCGATGGAATCCAATATCATTTCAATTTGAAGTAAAAGCGGACGCGCTGTTGTGACAGGTGGAGTGGTAACATGTGGAACTACTTTGTTTCTAAACAACCTGACACGTCGAAATCCGATTACACTCTTGAATATAAAAAAAAAACTAGCCAAGGGTTGAAAAATAGGGAGAAAATGATTTTATCTTCGGTAATAATTTTCTGAATCTATTAAGGAGTTTGCAACTTAGGTACATGTATAGAAAGTAGTTCCATATTTATCTAGAAAGGTATTGATACGCCTTCTTAAAACATTTGAAAAATAATATTTATGTAGTGTTTATAATGAACAAATTTCACCTAAATTATTTCTGATGTCATCAGATAAAATCTATTTTTAGCAGAAAATGCCACAAACATCAACGTACCGTGATGCTTCGCGAGGTGCTTTAAAATATGCAGACGATTTTCGAAAGTGGCAACAGTTATAAGAAATCAAATTATAAAAGAAATGAAACTGCTTTCTAATAGCTAAATTATGCATCGTTTGTTGCCACAATCTCGGCACGAAACTTTGTCCAAATAGTTTGTAATTATAATACAAAACTACAAGAAGAAAAAGAAGAAGAAGAAGAAGAAGAAAAAGAAGAAGAAGAAGAAGAAAAAGACGGAGATGAAGGAGAGCAACAACCGCAGCAGCAGCATTGGCAACAACAACAACAACAACAGCACACAAAAACTGCAACAAAAACAACAACAATAGCAACACACACAAAAAATATAAAAAAATAGATAAAATAATAATAATAAAACAAAAGTATCATCCAGATACAGAAATTAATCAGTTTAACGTATGCTGTCTCCCCTTTCGCGGCCTCATCACTGGCTATCAACCTGTTACCTTCTGCCTATATGTTATTTACGAGTGGATATATCGATTTATGTTAATACTAAATACGTTAAATGGAAAAAAGAGATGTAACAGGTGTACATGTAAGAAATTTTACATCAATATTTTTTTTCTTTTTGCACAAAACTTGTAAAAAAAATGTTTTGCAGAGCTGTTTTTAAAAAGCGAAATAAATAACAACATCGTTTGGTTTGGTGTAATCAATGTTTATAATTTATTTTATTACTATAACAAAATGCTTAGTACGATTTTGATCGGCTGATTATTTGGTAAGTTCAGTTGTCATTATTTCATCACAAAATCCGGCAGGATAATAAATTTGTAAATACATATATACTGTGAAAATAATGAAACTTTCCAAACATTAAGGCCTACAACTTAAGGACGGCTATATGCTTTGTTTCTCCATAAAAAATATTTTTAAAAAATGCGGAAGGGAAGTAATCAAGGTGTTGTATTTGATATGTGTCGTATATCCATTATCTCCCGTGCACTATTAACATTGACATGACGGCAGCCGTTATGACGATCGGAAAACTTGACGATTCTGTCTTTGTTGTTCCTGAAATAATAAAATTGTCGATATGTGACACCAGAAAATATGTTGCCACAATAAAGCACAGAGCATAATTAACTGATGAATAAATTAACGCACAAAATATAACTGATTAGTTTTGCAAATCAAAGTAATTATAATCTCATAAAATACAATTAACAGATGCACCAGATTTATTTAAGAGCGTTACTTAATGCTGAAATAAACCCATAAATTTTGCAGAGTCTCAAGCAATCTGTAATCTCAACTTACCGGAACAGGAATTGGTTCCGTTCACCACCATGAATCCGAATGCGCATGCGCAGATATTGTATACGCACATTGTATTTCTTCCGGCACATTCTTTGTTAAGCGAACATATTTGTCCGAAGTTTTTTTCTGAAAAAGATCATAATAATATGGTTAAGATCTAGATGCTTTACTTGTTGGCATCAATTAACAGATATGGTAGTGTAAGGATTCACCAAATCAATCGTTGTCCAATCATCATCATCATCTATATCATCAATCATCATCATCATCATCATCATCATCAATTCATCGATCATCCATCAATCAATAATAAATAATAATGACGATGAGATGATGATGATGATGATGATGATGATCATAACAATTAATAATAATATATAATAATATAATAAATAATAATAAAAATAATAATAATAAATTTCATCATCATCATCATCCATCATCATCATCCATCAAAATCATAATCATCATTATCATCAATCATCAATCCATCATCACTATCTATCATTATCATTTCGGGCCCGTCATCATCAACATCCTTTCATCCTCATTTTGCAGGTAAAAAAACTCTTGGCGCCATCATTTTTTAAGTAAAAGTGTTGTTTTTTTAATACACTATGTCTTCCTTCCACTGTTTCAAATAATTTTTACGTGCATATGCTGAGCAATATTTTGAACGCTAAAAGGATCAAAAGAGATTAGATTAAATATGAGATTAAACAGCGGCGTATGACAGAAATCGTGTGACATGAATTACATATACATGCCCGCAACACTGTGGTTAACACCCCCAAGACAAAATTTCTCGAACGACTGTTAAAAAATTGACTAATATTTGTTCATCAACGAACAACAAAAGCAATACAACGTTATTTAAGTAATACAACAGGTAACCGAAAACGGCTAATACATACGTTCACTGCACTTGTTCCATTATGCAAATAATCCTAGCGATCGCACTTGCAGCGTCGGTTTGTTTGCACGTGGTATTGACGTTTAAACAATTGGCGGTTTCTGTGACTAAGTTCCGATCAGGCAAACTCTGCTTATAAAAAAAATAAGAAATATATCACTTGGATATTTAAAGGCATTAAAAGACGCAATGAATGATGACATGAATATTTCAACATGATGCAAATGAATAAACAAGCAACTTTTGACAAGAATAACACATCGTGGTACTAGTGTGTTACACTATTCACAAATTCTCTATTTACATAGCTTTAGAAAAACTCTGAAATCAATTCTGAGACGCTTTTTTAAAACTTTGAGAAAACTGTGCATAAATTACTCGATTTATGGATTTGTCTAATTGCACGTATCCAGACAAGGCCTTTCAACGTCTCATTAATAAGCTTCACTTTACCTTGAGATTAACTAATAAACTTATATAAAATCAACGTAAAACTTCCACTAACAGATAACAATAATAATAATAAAAACGACAACAAAAAAGAAAACAACAAAAAAACAACACAACACTACTACAGAAAAAAAACAACTATAAAACCCAAACTAAGTAAAGCCATCTGAAGAAGGAGTAAGGCGTTAATTGTTACAGTATGCCACTGCAATAAATACCACACACACGAATCCTGGCAGATAAGAAAATAAAACGTTACTTCCTATGTACATTGTATTAATTTGTATATAACAGTTGTAACAACATTTGATAGTTTCAAGCAGTACAAGCAAATATAGTTTATTGCTAGACATACGGACTGCTTCGATCACAAACATGGTTGTACCGCTTGATAACACCTCTCGATGCAGGTTTCCAGCCGTTTTGCATCAGTGACGAGGACATGAACAATTTAGCGATTTACTGGGTCTAACGGATAAAATACAAGTATTAAAAGAATAAAAATAAAACACTAACATAGGGGTAAGCCAAAAATACCCGTTTCTGTTATTATTAGTAAAAACTGACATTATTGCATTATTTTATTATAAATATATAAGTGTTGGTACCATCCCAAAATTGGAATCCATATACTTGAGAAAATAAATAAAACTGGAAGAAGGCAATATCTTCAGAGAGATCGAATTATCTTCTGTTACTGTTAGTAAAGACATAAGATGAAATGTGTTATGGAGCAACAGACCAAAACTTAAAGCAACCCCGCGCTGAGACATACGAGTATAATATTTAACTTTATTTAAGATTGAGTTAGCACCAATTAACAAGACGTTTTAATAATCTATTAATTAAATATCCGTTTCAAGGTTAGGTTCAAAAAACTACTTATGTAAAAAAATAGAACACAGATGTCACACTCTCTTCTTACGAAAGAGCGTCTACAGTAACCTTACCACAGAGAATTACTAGAAGCAGACACATTCTACATCATTCACAAAACCATTATAGTACTCTGTAGTCGAGAGATAGAATCGGGCTAAAGACTAGTCTCTCCTAATTAAACAAAGAGTGTACAACACATTTTCAACATATCAGTTTCTATTTAATAATGATTATATGAGAATAATTAATAATAGACGAACTGATTGCGCGGGATGATGATGATGATGATAAATAAAAGAAGAAATGAATCAATGATAGATAAGAAGAGTGAGGTTATAAAATACGATAATGGATAATAATCATCAATTATAATTATACAAAATATGAAAAAATAATAATAAAGATCAAAGAAATTTATGTTATGAATAATTTTCAATCAATAAATTGGACGTTAAAGTAAAACTGCATTTCATAAGATAAACAGGCTGCAATTAACTTAGCTGCTCATATCAAGAACATTAAAGTGACATAATAATAACTCAAAGGTATAAATAAACATACATCTCACCCCCCACACACACACGCCCAACAGGCTCATTCAGTTCGGCACAGGAAAATAATGGCTTTAGATTACCTGCCTCTAGACACCTACCAAAGCCTGACCACAGCAAGCTTCTTACTTTAGCAACAATTTCCTTGGTTCTTTATCTCTAGACAACGCAATACCAAAATTAGATAGAAACAACAAACGTGAAGAAATCATTACCTGGTCCGGAGTGAGCATCCGAAATCCTCCATCGCAGAGAGCAAGACACTCTATATTTCGCAATCAGTAGAGGTGATTGTCCGATCTGTACTGTTGGAAACATGTACGCAATATACAGTGCAAGCTATAAAAGTTATTATAAATCTTGGGTTAAATTATGAAAAGATCAGAATTGAATAATAGATGACTAGATGACGATGAGTGGGAGCGATTCGAAACGCTGGGGATGAATCGATATGAACCGATGACCAATAATAATAACATAATAATTATTATTATTGTTGTGTTATTATTATTAATTATTAATAATAATTATTATTATTATTATTCATTATTGTTATTGGTATTATTATTGATTATGATCTATTATTATTATTATTATTAAATGGCAGGATATTCCAAATCAACTGAAGTGATTGATTAACTTGATATTTAATAAATATAAACACGAGCTTAACCTGGAAGATTGAAGTTCAATTATTATATCTAACCCTGCTACTGGAAAGCCACAGGGTTTAATGAAGGAATGAAGCAAATATGATCTTATCAGATGACAAAAGCAACGGACTCTTCAGAGCAGTACATAATTATGCAAAATGCGAACAATAGGCTTATTACATATGGGAGGGGTAAATTGGGTGGGCATATAAACCCTGTAGGTCCAGTAGAGATAGAATACATAATTGAACTTCAAACTTCCGGTAAGATCTTCGTCTTAATATATTAATCTACTTGCACTGCGATCATCCACTTAGAGTATGAGATTTTAGAGACCATGACCATCGCACTATTGATAAGTAGTTAAAAATTCATAACCAAAGATACATATGATTACCGCATCACATCACTACGACTTAACTTTCAACTGAAATGTAATGTACAAAATAAAGTATGCTTAGCATAACTAAAATGCTGTACAAAGTCACAATCATTATAAACAAGATACTATTTCCAACCACCTAAACTTTCTAATCTGTGCGAGCAACTCTAAAGACTCCATATACAGAACTACCCGGTGCCTCAGCAATGTTACACTGCAAAATTAGATACATTAGCTCACTCGTAATATTCGCTAAAAACCAGACAAATACTGAAAAAAAGTTTGCAAACACACATAACATCTAAACCCCGTGTAGCATCAAATTCTTTCACATGTAAGTTGTATTCGAAGTCTACACTGGTTTTAAAAGCACACACAGTTATTCGGTATTATTATACATCTTCTTAGGCTCGGATTTCTGATATCTTGCAAAGAAAGTTTCTTGAAAATACTGACTGCGGTTAGAGGCGCATATAAGCTAACCTGCATTATAAACGTTTATATTATTATACATTTTATTCATTTCCATGCATGTATTAATCGACTTCATAACAATGTATAAATTATTCAAATCAGCTTGTATTGCAGTTACAGACATTGTTATGGTTCAACGTTTTCGATTCACTGATACAGGAATGATATAAAACATACAAATGAAAATTTGTCAATTTCCTGAAATATTAATATCTATTACTCATTATTGTTTAGAATCATCAATGCTTAATTAAGTTCTAATATAAGTCATAAAACTAACTATTATTCAAACGACCAAATGAACAACTAACCACACACACCAAAAATATCAGAATCTCTTATAACAAAACATATCACTCTAATTCACGCTCTCTTAGCACACCAACAAACACTAAATATACTACAATCAACATACACATTCGCCATTTGGGTATAATCATAAACAACACTTAGTGAGATTCCTTTCCCCGGGCAATGAGATAAAGGTACCACCACATTACATAATGATATATTAATAATTTACTGCATTCTTTTTCAATTTTATAAATTTCTAGTGATCTAATTAACATCATCTACAAATAAAACACGTTCATCAACGTAGAAAGTTTCATAGACTACACTAGAATTATAGAGATATAAATTAATATTTTTATGAAAACAGTGATAATCATTATTTAAATCAAAATTTTAATGACACTAGTGACACCGCCTAGCACAATAGGATAACTGACTCATTGCTATACGATCTGATCGATCACGCGACTCGAAAAAAATCCTCTCTGAAACTATATACACAATCACATCATAGGATCATAACACAGTGAGGTTAATTACAACCCTCCTTGTCAAAAACAAAAATCAAAAAGACATATCTTCATACACATACCAAAACCATATAAGCTATTAATGACATGCTAGGTTTTCCCAGGAATGAAGTCAGACTATGAAACTGAGAAGCAAAACAATTCACTGAATAGGGTCCAGTGAAGATCTTATACCTAGAAGATAGACTATAAGTACATCGACTCTACCCACAATATCACAATACCAGAATTATAACTTACTAACCATACTAAAATTACCTGACACAATTAAAACACTCTTGTATATAAAAAACTAATGCATTAATTCGTAATGCATGGTAAACAACAATCTGGCATCTAATAGGTAAGTCCACACAACAATCGACACCAAAGAACAGCAAAGTGACAAAACATACACATTCTCCACATTCATCACTTATTATTATATAACCTTACAACCATTCATCTTACTACATATATATCAATCGTCTACTACAAGATATATAAACATGAACAAAAAATTCTCATCGAATACACCACAAACAATACATACACATGCTATCCATAACGACACCCTATTAGCTAGTCCATATACCACCCATATATCAATAGAACGTCCATCAAGACTCACCAAACTCTATATCAGCTCATTCAAAGACTTACTTCCTCTCAACAACCAAATCTTTAATATCCGACTATTAACTATATCATAGTTATACACATAATATCGGAATGACATAATATATATTATATACAAAAAGACAAGTATCTTCTATACCAATCGACATTGTTCAGTGTACTTTACTTGAGATATACAGTAAACGGTATTACAATATAAGTTCTCTTGGAGACACCATCGAGCAGTCACAAACAGATCGACACCCAGCTCCTCTCCACACTTACAATAGATTTAGGCATCAACACTACACAAACATGAAGTGTCTCTAGCAAATCACAACACAACAAAAATAGAGCATACCTCACACCTCATATCACTCTGAAGAATAAGATACCCATCGTCGCCCTGAGATTCTTACTCACACTAGACTCACACTTATATTGTTTACTACTAATTGGTGTTTTACTTTCCGGTAAGGAAACAGTACAATTCTTCATAAGATCAGCCCAATGAGTGAGAACTTTTACCAAAAACGCAACCCAAAAAAATCTTGATCACATGTTTTTGACCCTGTCTATGCAGAACACACTTTTCTCCAGCATATTTGATTTCGTAATATAAAAATTTGGGGAATAGAATTCGGTTTTAACAACATATGACAAATTACTCTTCAACATATACTTACTTCTGTAGATGAAAAATATTGGAGTAAAATACGGGGTGTTTGACATTTCTATGTCAAACATGCTCCTACATTATTCCATCTATTATAGCCAAATTTGGGAGAAACTCAGGTTGGATATTTATTTGCAACTAGCTCCCAATTCCTCTTTTACAAATTGGAGTAACAGTTCTTGACATTTCGCAAAACTAGGTCAGCATAACCGTTACTATATAAAAAAAATTCATGAAAGTAAACTGTCTATGATAATTACTCACGGCAAAACTAGATCCAACATATTCCATCTTATATAACAAATCTTGGAGAACAGTTCTTGGCATCTTTAAAATAGCACAAACTAGCTCAGCATATTCATCTTATACTCACAAATGTTGGGAGTACACGCTTTGACATTACTGATGCAAATACCTACTCCAGAATAATTCACTGATATACATAATAACAATTTAGAGAGAAAACAGATTCTTACCATTTCTATGCAAACTGCTCAAGATTTCCTCTATATAACAAATTTTGGATACAGTTCTTGAATTTCTAATGCAAAATTAAGCATCAGCATATCCATTCTTATATAAAAATTTAGAGGAGAGTACACAGTTCTTGCAAATTTCTAATGCAAAACTAGCTCAGCACTATTCCATCTTAATACATACAAACAACACATCG
The DNA here is from genome assembly GCF_026571515.1 of Ruditapes philippinarum. Taxonomy (NCBI): domain Eukaryota; kingdom Metazoa; phylum Mollusca; class Bivalvia; order Venerida; family Veneridae; genus Ruditapes; species Ruditapes philippinarum. The sequence goes on along the minus strand of NW_026858349.1, from coordinate 13,674 downwards.
GAGACGAACAGTTCTTGACATTCTATGCAAAAAACAAAGCTCCACAATATCCTCTTATATAAACACAAATATGGAAATAACACCAGTTCTGACATTTCCATGAAAAACTATCCTCAAATATATAATCATATAACTAGAATCGAAGTAACACCGAATATTGAATAAATCTAATAAAATACCAAAACACCAACTAAGCATATATCAACAGTCATATATAAACACAATGTGGACGTATACACAGTTCTTGACATTTCTATGCAAAACTCAATGCCAGCATATTCCCTGTTATGTACACAAATCTTGGACGTATACACAGTTCCTTGACATAATTCTTAGGCAAACTTATCAGAATATTCGCTCTATTAAAACATTTTTGTGCAAATAAACTCTAACATACGCCAAAAGATTGAAATGTGCAGGCGGTTTGAAATGGACCGTTCAAGATGATACTATAAAGTAACTTACTGTTTTTTCCGCCAAAGCATGTTAACACATATACTAATACTCATCCAGAGTAAACCAACATATTTATCCAGAAGATTATTTTGATCAATCCTACTTATGTCTTTCTAAATATGTCTTAGTTGACACGCAAGAATGTAAACAACCGTGTGTTGGGAGCTGATAATAAGTAAAGTTTTTTTTTTTATATTTCTTTATATTTTTCTACATCTAAATACATGTTTCTTAGTGACCATGCATCTATTAGAATAAATATATAAGAGATAAATAGACAAATAGAAATATATCTAAAAATGGTATGTCAAAACTGTTATTTCATATTAAAAGAGACTGTAATAGCATATATTCAAATATTTAAAAATAAACAATGAATTGAGAAATAAATCATATTTTTTTTCAATCATAATATTTATTTTAAAATTAAATCATACAGTTACCAGCACTAAACAAGAAGTATATTTGTGAGCATAGAGCGATTTTCTTATATCAAGTAAGATTTAAAACAGTCAAGATATGCAGATCTTTTAACCAATAAAAGAGTGGCCTTATAAAGTATAAGCTGTATATTGTGATTTCGAGTGAGCATAAAATACTATTAGAGAAAGTATCGTGGCTCAAGGAAATCTATAATTGTTAAATATATAAATTAATTTGATAACTTCAAGTTAAAGCAATATTGTCTTGATTTGTTGTAGTATATTGTATCATAAAAACCTTGAAGGTCAATCATCTGCCAAGGCTGATACTGTTGTCCATCATTCCATGATGACCGAAACAGATTTTCCTAATCTTGCAGAGTTAATATTGGACTACTGTCCGCAAACCTATGACATTCCAAATTTTAGTTGCAGAGTAGTACTCTGGGTGTTGCAGTACGCCCTCATAAGTACTGTACTGTTATGTGGGCGAGCTGTTTGGGTGCAGAAGTGGAGTTTTCCACTGGAACTGAAACAACTTACCATATTCTTGTAGATCAATGTGGAAAATAAAATGAGTAATGAGAAATCAAAAACAGAAGTCAATATGTTATAAGTCCATAATATTTGTCATTTAATTAATTATGACAAAAAATCCGATATTAGTGAGTGAGTTTACAAAAGTTATTAAAGTAACTGTATTAATCCAGTTACACACAAAATTGAATAATCTTATACCATACTAGAATATACACATAAACACATAATTAAAAGCAAGAAAATTTACAAGGCGGCCAACCAACGAAGAAACAAAAAAAAAAGAAAAAAAAAAAATAAAGGATACATAAATAATGTGTAGGTCTATTAATCCCTAGTATCCGGTGAGTAGAAGTGTTGACAGTAAATCAGACAGAACATAACGAAGAAAAATAACATTACATCATGTAAAAAACAATAGCAAAATGAGAAACGACTAAACAAAGAAAAAAAAAAACAAAGAAGAGAAAAAAATAAGAAAAAACCGATAAATAATATAAAAAAAGACAATAAAAAATCAACATATTGAAAGATATTATACAATAAAATGTATAATAAGCAAAGTAATTAGATGAACACGAGTAAGGTATATGTCTAGGAGAGAGAGGGTCAATATTAATGCATTGCACAGTGAGGCCCTTAAAATAATACTTAATATGACTAGACTTTATCATACTGTTATATATGATGCATTTACACGATGACGTAAGAACTGTTTGGTTCTCGATTCTTCTAACATTTTTATCAATCTGACATAAATATTTGACAATTTTCTTACAATGTTAAAACATTTTTATATCGAATAATAATGCTATACATGAATGTATTAGAAAAAAAATGCATATGCTGTACACAATTTTGCTTAAATATGAACAAATAAATTAGTGATAATGTTATGGGTTGTTATACATAATATATTAAATAAATACACTGTTAATAAATCTTTGATAATTGACTGAGATTTCCTTTTTTTTTACATCTCTCATTTCCGTTCTGTAGCCTAGGTAGGCAGAATTCGTACTTCTGTTTCTTTCCAGCTGTATTCTTTGATAGATACCCGAGGGCAAAATATAAGTCGTATCGACACAACAATCACTAGAAACTAATCATCCAGGTGCTGAAATAATGCACCGAAATGGACAAAAATAAAAAGACACTATCAAAACAGGAAGTAGCAAAAAAGACTACTCGAATATTACTATACTGTGTTGGTAGCTCACGTAAAAATCTGACCAGCTTACGGGTTTACGACTATATCAACGGAAACGGGCCTCTCTCTTTAAGCCAAACTACTGAAATCTTATCTGGTACAAAAAGCGTATGTAGCAAATGATTGAAATTAACATAAAACAAAGGCGAAAAGTTCATATCTGCATGAATCATGAAAAAGATTAAATTAACAAAGAATGATTGTTAATCCACATAATTTAGTTATGAATGTATAATGAAATCTAACAAAACAACAACACAATCACATATCATCAATCATCATTATTATATCATTATTATCATATCAACAGATTAGTTAGGAAACTCATTTAATGCTCAGGACTAACATTTTCGAAAAAACAATCAAACTAAAATCAAGACTAAAAATCGAAATAAATAATATTACAACAATTCCAGCAAGAAAACGAGTTAAAATTCATTTAAACAATTCTCGCTCACACTGCATTCTCAAAGCTTCCAGTATCAAACTTCAACAGTCATGGAGCTATAGGGATATAACAAAATTATCATGACCTTTTTCTTGCATATTTATGCTAAATACTAAACTATTATTATAGATTATAAAGGCCCGATTACTCAAAAAATATATTACCTCCCTTAGATCACCAAATATGAAGATGTTTTCTTACGCATAATAAAGCTGGTAAATAACACTACCTCTAGATATGTCATATGACACAAATGTAACAAAAATAAATCAAGAAGCACACAAAAGTACAGACGAAGTAGCGCTATTCAAGGATATAACGAAATATATCTACTAAGGTCTATGAGCATGTCTATAATAATAATAATAATAATAATAATAATAATAATAATAATAATAATAATAATAATAAATAATAATAATAATAATAATAATAGTTATAATAATAATAATAATAATAATATAATAATAATAATAATAATTAATAATAATGATAATAATGATAGTTATAATAATAATAATAATAATAAAAATAATAATAATGATAATAATGATAGTTATAATAATAATATAATAATAATTAAAATAATATAATAATAATAATAATAATGATAAATATAATAATAATAATTAATAAATAATAATAATAATAAATAATAAATAATAATAATAATAATAATAATAATAATACGCATTAAGCTGCAATGCTAAAGCTGTCGATGTGGACTATTTTCATTCTTAAATAATGATTATTTAAATATCTAAACCATTTTATGTAGGCGATCGAAATCCGGTTTCATTACGGTTAACAATTACGTGAAGCAAATTTCTTTTAAAGACAATTTTGCAATCATATAATTGTTATGTTTAATTTGACCAGGGATAGGTGTCTGAACTCCTCCTATTCAAATGATAACCTCATTTTACGATAGCACTAGATCTACGGACAGCGAGTATGTGAAAGTTCATTTATATCCCCGATTGCTATTAAATTTAATGTCAAATATATGATAAATAATGCAATTAAATGTTTACATTATTCACTTGCGATTCTCAAAGAAGATACAAACGACTGAAAATATAATTATATTAAGTTAATGTCTTCCAACAACGGTATCAATATATTGTTCATTGTTCAATTCAAGAGTTTATATACTAGATTACATTTAACAGCAACATTTTTTGTATTTATTTTTTTAAATTACCTTAACTGGGGAACATAACTGACCCTTAATACGTTATTATCTCTTCATTGCTTTGTTACATTTATTTAATGAAACGTTATTGTATACATGGTAATTATAAAATTTTGAATAAACTAATTTTTCACCGACGTTGTATCTTCAAAAATACTTATTATCGTGATTTTTAGAAAGCTGGATAAAAATTTAAAATCCAGATTCAAATTTGTAAATCTTGGGTTTCTCTTGAACAGATGCCTACCAGTTTGGAAACCGATTTTAACGAAATCAAAAAGAGGATTTCAAATAATTTCCAAAGAAGACTGGCAAACTCTGGTTTTCGGAGCACACGTATTTCGCCCTATATAGTCTCAAGTAAACCAGTCACACATGAGGATACATTCTGGACACCGTTTACCCAGTACGGATATCGGTTTGCATCATTACCATCCAAGTCAACCGAGGACGGAACAATTAGAATTTATCTGTAATTTTTATTTTGTGCTATCTAAGTAAAAAATGGTCAAAAAGTTTGGAACTTAGACATTTAATTTATGAAAGATTCCACCAGGAAATAAGAGTAGACAATCATCAGAAATGACACTGAATGTACACAAATACTATACATACACTTAACATATATACCAGTCACGCTATAGATGATTTGAAATGGAGGCACTTTATGATTTTAAGGAACTATCTTTTACAATGAAATGAGTGTAGTTCCATACCGACTGGCATTCTGTCAGAGACGAGGAAACCATCCCTTACAGAAATCAGATCACATGAGAGTTATATATTATTACTGTTTGGACTGGTAACTGTTAGAAATATCTCTGAGAATTTCTAAACTTTGCAAAATGTATATGCATCTGAATTCGTCACAATTGAATGAAGTCACAATTACACAACATTTATACGTCTTATTGTTCTTGACTTTACTTCAAGTTTATTTTAAAAGCTCGATGTTGTTTATGTTAAAGTTTATCAGTTTAACTTTCGTATAAGTAAGTTTGTTAGTCATTAAGGACCTCTAATTGGACAAAAAGTTTTTCTCCAAATAAAACTTGTCTTACAATTAAAAAATTGTGAAAATATACATACAATTGCATACGTTTTTCAACTTTTTGATTTATGCAGCTTCATCTGAAAGATAAGACAGAGGCCAAACCGGACACAACCTAAGGTCATTTTTGATCTAAGATAATGTTAATGATGAAATATAGGCTTGTAACTCTAACTGTAATTGTTCAATATGAGGACAAAGATAGACTAATGCAAGGACGGTGATTAAATATATATCTAAAAAAATGTCACACTGTTTGTTAATAGGAGTCATCAAAACGGTGAGCAACAATTTATGACAAAATACTTGATTAATTTAAATAACGTACATACCGGACTTATAATATGAAGAGACTTAATATAATAATTATCTCCTAATTAACTTGATTTATTTTGTATTTTCAAATTGTTCAGTTTTTTGATATAAATATGCAAACAGTAATAAAGTGATAAGATTATTTCATGGTTGTTTAAAAACACGGTTTCTCAGAAATGTTTACTTCTTTAGAAAGGGCAAATATGGATTCACTTTGATAATGTTTAAAGAAACAGACTACCATACAAAATACTAATTCACTATAAATGTACTTACTGTCGAAACGCAACATATGAAAAAGATGGTTCCGATAATTGAAAACTTTTTGGATACTATACAAGTACACCAAAATTAACATAGCTTTTGAAAAATAAAAACATTTCTGAGGCATAATTTGCCTTTAAGATTTTCTGTTACAAGTTTCCAATGTCTGATGGAAATTGAAAGAAAAATATGTAAGTCTTCTTTGAAAATAGATATTTCAGTGTTTTATAGACTTTATCTAACAAAATATTATGTTTTGCTCAAATTATGATATTTGAAAATACTGGGAATTACTATTTTAGAATGTAAATAAATAGTTAAAATAATAATACTAATTATAAGAAAAGAAACTGTTAGATTTTTTTAAAGAAATATCCAAATTAACTTGACCAGTAATAGGGAATGCATATTCCAGAGCATTCTCTTATCCATTTAAGACTCTGTAAGAATTTCCTAGAATATAATAAATCCTGCAATAAAAGTATAATATTAACCCAAAGATGAGCATGATTATTTGCATGTTTGATGAACATTTTGTTTGTTTGATTTTACGCCTTTTCCCAACGGTATTTCAGTCATATAGGCGGGTAGTTTCCTAACCATCGTTCCTGGAGAGTTACACAAGTACTCTGTGCTATACTACCATTGATGAACATAAACGTGAACATAAATTACAGTAGTATAAAACAACATGATGATGATGATGTTGGTGGTGATGATGATGATATTCACGATGATGATGATTATCATAACCTTATGCCACCAATACTAAATCATGTTTGTGGTGTTGTACACATTAAAAATATTGTTTCGAAAGAACGTCACCTCAACATATTTTAAGCATTATATAGAGGTTATTTGTTTAGTTCAGTGTAAGATCGGAATAAATTTCACCGAGTGAGCACCAAAATGTATATTTCACGAGTGGCGCAGCCACGAGTGAAATATGAACTTTTGGTGTTCACAAGATGAAATATATTTCGATCTTACACTAAACTTAACAAATTTTCTTTTTATTTCATGCAAAGAAACGTTTTAAAAAGACATTTAAACTAATAATGAATGAAATTATACAACGTGACGTCATTTACGACGTCACGTCATTAAGTTGGTACCCAGTCCTGTGCACGCTGGTATTCCACTGAAGCAACGTAAGGGGCTTAAATTCAAAACAGTGAAATTATCAAAGTGGTATTTCACTGTTTCAAATAGTGAAATTACCAGTTTTATATTACTGAAATATTTCTATAAACCACCGAAAAGCATGAAATAAATGATGGTTATTTTTTGTATCAAAATTCTAACGCAACAGTCAAAAGCAAATTCATAATAATTCTTAAATCGCAGTAAAAGAAGTAGGAGAAAACTATTAATAAACTATTAATTTAACGAAATTATAGAATGAAGTATCAGACATCTTATTTTACTTGAATGGTAGAGGAAGGACAGGGGAAGCTTAACAAAATGAAAAATGCACTGCAGAATAAAATGAAAATAGGAATTTACATTACTCACATAATATAAAATCATAAACCAATTATTGATGAACAAATATATTAATTAAAACAAATGGTTTCAATTCCCTGTTGCAGATGTTAACGCATATCCGTGAAAAAAAAAGTTCATTAAAAATTTAATTCATAAAAACCTTCGGGTTACGTTGGGGGAAAGATGAAACCAGAGCAATGTGCATGTGACCACTATATTACAACTTTGATTGGATAAAACATTCTTTGTGGTTTGATAGTTTATAGATAGCCAAACCACAAACCTAGCCAGGGATGCTGATATCCGCATTGCGCTATATGAAACTGCTGATACACCAACTAAATGGTAAGTAACCAATCAAAAGACGGAAATAAAGTTAATTTTGTGAAACATTAACGCGAGGTTTTGATTGTTAGTGAGTAAAAACATGAAATGCATTAACATTTATTTGCATTTTGTCAAATATATGATGAGAACTTAGGATTAACTAACCCTTAATACCACTAACCTTTAATGTACTGCAGTAACGATTCTGAGCAATGCGATAGACGAAATGAATCGGAGCTGTTAAACTTAAAAATATACCATGTACATATTTCACAACAGTGATACTAAACAATTAAATGATCACTGTGGCGTGAATGTTACATTCGTGTTACATTTTTAATGATGTACTTTCCAAAATAATTATGTTGAAACTTAAATCACAAAGTCTAATTAAAATTGAAATAAAATTTTTAGAATAATGAGGTATAAAAGAAATTACATTTTTGTTTTACATTAAGTTTTGTCAGAAGTTTATACTTAACATATATCCAGTATAACATAAGCAAAAGTGACTATATTAAAGATTGTATTATATACAGATTTAATTTTTAAAATGATTAAAGGTAAAAACTTTGAACTAACTCATTTTAGTAGAAATATTCTTTAGAATTTAAATTCAAAACATTTTAATAATATAAAATTTAATAATAATAATATAAAATACATATTAGATTAGAGAGAAAACATTTGTAAGATAGAAATATATATTAATTTAAGTCTGGACATTTGTTTTTATTTTGTTATTGTTTTCCTTTCCTATTTTGCCTTCATCAAATTCTAGAAAAAACATAAATTACATTTTACTGTCAACGAATGCTCAAATACACAAATGTTCTTTAAAATTACAAATATTCTTTATAATGACAAATTTTGTTTTGTTTTAGAAATCGTTTACGTGAGCCTGTTGCTCACTATCTACCTTCTACCAGCTCGTCTTTGTAAACCTTTCAAGGAAAGAGAGATTCGAATAAATTCGGAGCAAAACCCATGCCATGCGCTTGGCGACCCCGAAACAAATGATCCGGCAGAAAGATCAAACAAAACTTTCTTATCCGATAAAAATCTAAGACAACTTGCTGATCGTATTGAAGGTCTCCAAATTAATATCGCCGAAGTAAAAAAGAAGGTAAACAATCTAATATAATAAATTTTGAATATACACAATAGATAATTTGAAAGATCTAATTATCAAGAACGACTACATTAATATGATAATTATTTTACCAATATTACCGCTTTGACTAATATCAAAACATTAGGAATACAGCAAGCCCGATACATGCATTAATATTTAGTGTTTTGATACAGCTTCCGAAATGATACTTAATTACTGGCTATGTAGCTAACACTATCTTTTGCTACACTTATTATGATTTAAAATCTAATCTAGAATTTTGCATACTACTTTTAATGACAAACTATTTCACACTAAAATGTTGTATAATATAACTGTATGTGCTATTGTAATCACTGTTACTGGCAAAATTAGACTTTTTTTAAAAATAAATCTTCACTATACGTATGCAATTTTTATGGGTAAGGATCCCAAACTCAAGCTTAAATATTCTTTTGACAATAGCTTTAGCATTTTGTAAACTTTCAAAGGTTTCATATACTTTGTACGAATCGAAAATATATTTCAATAAGTATAAACATTACAGAAATGCCGATAAAAGAATGGAACGAAAATCCCTCATTGTCTTTTCAGATTACGAAAGGCGAACAAATAATTGAAAATTGTGTGATGACTAAGTTTTCATACCAAGCAGACAGTCTTCCTTGCTCAAACATGACGGCTTTTGACAACAAACAGGTAAAATTTTCCTTGCTTTGCTGTATTTTAAGCCCAGTTAGATTAAACGATTATACACGTATTCACAAAACATCTAAAACATGTATTCATTTAAGCACTACGTGTTTTTTGTTATTTGTACATTTAAATACTGTTTAACTATACACATTTTTTAGCAGATTTTTTAAGGAAGTCTTTCTTTTTAAAGTTTGCGCTCTATATTAATACGCTCTCATACGGGTTTATCTGTTTCAGTGTTTGATTAAATCTGCCAAATTTATATAATTTTGCAATATACCATTTTTATTCTCGTGTTGATATCTAAATAGACTGATATACATGAAATAGAATTACCTAAATGTGCTTCTTAGCTAGACTATTATGAAATCACATCTTTGTGTATCACAGACGAAAATTTGTTCATATGTCACTTCCGGTAATTGCAAACTTACATACTTATTTATCATCTTCTGAGTTTTGATAAACTTGTTTGGTATCTTCTGAAAGCAAACGTATTTCTTTCATTCCAGATGGCAGATTGCTTGACATGCAGCTATCAAACAATTAGTCGGTTTACAATGTCTATAAAAGAAGTTAAGACTGATTTTCAGTCTCACGAAAACATACAAGAATTAATGAGTTCTATGGAAGAGATTGAAACGTACGCTGATCAGATCCTTTGTGGTATACAAATAGATATAAAAATCCTCGGTTATAACATTTCATTTCATAAAATACCTCAGCGGAAAAACATCTCCATTGTTAACGAATTCATCGAGCAATCAAAAACAAAACAGTACAGCACTTGTTTTCATGTTAATTCCGAATTGAATCAGTTACAAATATCGCATGTGATATACCAGCTTTTGGACACATACACGGAAGAATTGGAAAACATAAGAAATATGTTAACAAATATGTCAATGGATTTTGTTCAACAGAGTGGCCAAATAACGTGGACATCATCATCTACCCCTACACCGAAGTATGACGGAGGACCACAAATCATTGGATGAAACACGAATTTATAAAGATACCATGGCATTTTTCATTTATCAAGTTGTTATATTTTGTTTATCACAAAGTTATTTGTCTTTTTACTATGTCTTACAAGTAACTACCTCATTATTACTCTAAGTGAAACTATGCACAGTGATGAAGAACTTTTGACATTGGAATACTAGTTTTAAGTTTTAACCACAACTATTAGTTTTGGCAGTTCTGTCACTTGTTTGATTTGTCTGTATGTCCAACTTCATTTATCCTAGACACATTCGGACATTATCTGACGATGATGGAACAAAATCATTATCAAAATGTAGTGTCAATCATTTTTAAAAATTCTTGCTGTCTCTTTTGCCAGCCGTTTTTTCATATTATCAGACAAAATGCAAGTTCGCCAACATTATCAGAGCAAATGCGTTTTTAAACACATAATTAGAACAAATACTCATTAACAAAACATAATTATTTGGATCCTTAGTACATATAAAATAAAAAATGACATAGATATTACATATATTTTTATAGAACCGAACCTGCAACATTTCAAATGTTGCCATTTTCGCGCTTTGTAGGGATATTATTTTTCTCTTTTTTTATAGAAACTTTTCAGCAAATGAATTTTAAAGAAAAAAATCTTTAGATAGATTTACGATATGTAACATACTTTTCTGACCATAGTTGAATGAATGACAAACCTATATTATTTTGTGACACTTATTTGTGTAGTTTATGATTTTATGAAAATGAAATAAATGTTGTTTTTTATATTAGTGTTCATGTCTTTCATAGGTTATTGACTAATTGATCTTTAATCAATATTTGTGTAAGTGTTGTAATAGATATCATGTAATAACAAACTTGCTCCGCCATTATAGCAAGAAAAATGCCACATAGCATGTCGGTGGGACGTAAAACGCAACAAACAAAATGTAAATGAATTAAACTAAAATATTTTTTACATTATTCAGCTTAACTATTTTTACATGCCCTTCTTATTGAATGTCTAAAAATACCGTTGCTGGACACCAAAAGTTTACTAACTTAAATACTCAAACTTCAAGGCTTCTAAAATTAAAAGCACATTAAGCCTCAGAAATGATAAGCGCTTTTTCACTTTCATTTTTCAAAAGCTTTTTAGTTTTAGTGACCAGTTATAGTTTCCAGAAAACAACATCAACAAAACAACAACAAAAACTACTATCTGCCATATAGCTTAGAATCTTTCGATTATTTTGCGTTTTAGCAATGAGTACAGTTATTTGTACGGAAGCCAAAATACCACTTTGTTTACATTTTGCTCATTTATGACAATTATTTCACATTCAATTTAGTTTCCTGAAGTATTAAGCATCTCACATGCTCTAAATATATTATTACAAGATTATAAAACACATATTTTTTATTTTTGCAGAAAGTAATAAATATTTATTTCTGCGGCAAAATGTATAGACCTTTTTACAATACGATTTTCCATAGCAACGAATGTTGCATTTCGCGCAATCGCATTCTGCGTAGGGCAGAAAGCAATAACGATGTCTACAGTTTATCATACTTTAAGGCTTTTATAGATGCTGTTTCATGTTATGTCACCCAAAAAATATTAATTTTGGGATGACTTAAGGCGGTTAGTACAGAAAACGTGAATTTATTTTTAAGAGATCTTCGAAAATGTGCGGGAGCAATAATTCAATGGTCAAAACGGGCACACACATATCTTTGTTTAAGGTATCATTAGACGACTTTTCCATCAGTAATTTAAAATGAAACAGCAGGGTGTTAAAGATAAAATTTTATTACCCCTGTATTACATAATATTACACAATTTGTATTGTACACTTCCTTTAAATAACTGGATTGGTCAGGCGGCAAGTGTCAAACAGATTGGCACGTTCAATGAACCGGGACGTTTAAATATCATGATATAATTAATCAGTTACGCTTATTAAAATGGTAATTTATGTAACTTTTAAATATACCGATCAATGTTTATGGATTTTGAGAATAGAAAAATTGCGTCACGTGCATAATTAAAAATAACATGTATTACGAAGAAGCGGATAAAAGGTGTGTGATATCTTTTCCAAACAAACCATCTTAACATCTCAAGATTTTGTAAATTAATCAATTATTTAAAATCTATTTATGTGACTTAAATTTTTCTGTTTGCATCACAGGCAAATCGGATAAAGGATAAAATCAGGTATATTGAACACTAAAAATGCATTATCACCTGTTCTGATATTTTTCTGAATGATACTTTATCTCCATTTCATGTTATATAATTTCTTTTGTTTTTAAATGAACTATTTCAACAGCAAATAAGTTGACGTTTCATTTGCTAATAGATATATTTCCACACCTTCTTTAAAAAAAATGATCTCAGTGTCAGTTCCGTGATCGTAAATTCTTAAACAAGTATCTTTTCCGTGCCTTTTAATGGCATTCTTCGCCACAAAGCTATAAAGTCATCTTTTCTATATTTGTTAAAAGCTATTTTATACAATTTTCTACCGTTTACCTTGAACTAACTCGGAATTGTCTATGAACTTTTACTATATTTCTATGTAGGGCGAAGGATTTCTTGCCCTACGCAGATTGCGCAAGCGCGAGAAAATTCTAATTCCGGTCGATTTTTCATAGCAACGGACCGCGTCGTAAAAAGGTCTACAGTACCCGGGAATAACATCTGCATTAAAGAATATAATATGAATTATGTTATGTTATGTTTAATTTGACCAGGGATAGGTGTCTGAACTCCTCCTATTCAAATGATAACCTCATTTTACGATAGCACTAGATCTACGGACAGCGAGTATGTGAAAGTTCATTTATATCCCCGATTGCTATTAAATTTAATGTCAAATATATGATAAATAATGCAATTAAATGTTTACATTATTCACTTGCGATTCTCAAAGAAGATACAAACGACTGAAAATATAATTATATTAAGTTAATGTCTTCCAATAACGGTATCAATATATTGTTCATTGTTCAATTCAAGAGTTTATACTAGATTACATTTAACAGCAACATTTTTTTTGTATTATTTTTAAATTACCTTAACTGGGGAACTTAACTGACCTTAATACGTTATTGTCTACCCTTGCTTTGTTACAGTAATGAAACGTTATTGTATACATGTATATACAATTTACCGAATA